>NW_021680522.1:242754-243908 GCF_001412515.2 Diachasma alloeum | reverse complement strand
GGGTGGGTGGTTGATTAATTCGCAGGGTCGCGGTTCAATTTGCGGTTTGATTCGTGGAGTCGCGGTTTGATTCGCGGTTTGATTCGCGGTTTGATTCGCGGTTTGATGAATTAATTCGCAGTTTTTCCCTCGATGTGACGAAAGGGTTAATTAATTCGCGGTTTGATTCGCGGTTTGATTAATGNAGGAGCATTTTATATCATCACTGCAGCTCGCAAAGTGGAGACGAAGTATGGAGTTGGTGTTATTCTTCATCTCTGAGATACTCACACAGTTTTCGTGAATACTCGACTGGCCAAGTATTTCGCTGAAAATCCCAAGATGTTCGAGAATTTCCAACAACATATTGAGAAGGGCTCACCAACGTTGGAATATCTTGCTGTGAAATACAACAATCTTCGCCTACATGCTGATTCAAACGTGAAAGTTGAAAATAAAGCAGATGAAGCAGATTTCAATGTGATGAATACTATTGCAGAGTTCAAAGAACTTCTCTTAGTGAAAATATCTGANCCTCGATGTGACGAAAGGGTTAATTAATTCGCGGTTTGATTCGCGGTTTGATTAATGAATTCGCAATTTCTTCTATCGAAATGATGAAAGGGTTAATTAATTCGCGGTTTGATTCGCGGAGTCGCGGTTTAATTCACGATTTCTTCTATCGAAATGATGAAAGGGTTAATTAATTCGCGGTTTGATTCGGGGTTTAATTAATTAATTCGCAATTCCTTCCCTCGAAGTGATGAAAGAGTTAATTAATTCGCGCCGTCGCGGTTTAATTCGCGGTTTAATTCGCGTGGTTGCAGTTTAATTCGCGGTTTAATTAATTAATTCGCGAATTTTTCCNCGATGAATACTATTGCAGAGTTCAAAGAACTTCACTTAGTGAAAATATCTGATTTGAAACGCAACTATTTATACACCATCACAGCTGCCTCCAAAGTCAAAACCAAGCATGGAATGAGTGTGATCCTCCATTTGAATAATGCTTATTCAGTTTTCCTCAACCGAAGGATATCAAAATTTTTCATTGATAATCCTAAAGAATTTGAAGATTTGCTGAATGAAATCAAGAAAGGCACACCAAAGTTGGAGTATTTGGGTGGTGAATACAACGAAATCAAATTCCATGCAGAGGATGAGGAAATTGTTGC
>NW_021680522.1:237947-242614 GCF_001412515.2 Diachasma alloeum | reverse complement strand
CACCAAACTTGGAGTATTTGAGCGGTGAATACAACGAAATCAAATTCCATGCAGAGGATGAGGAAATTGTTGCTTAACTTACAAATTAAATAGAACAATATTTTCATTTTTTTCTCTTTATTGATAATTTTTTTTTTCACACAATGATTTTTTATGATTATAACTAATGTAATAGTATCTAAGAAGAACATGAATAAATATAATAATTAAACATATTTTGTTGTTTTTCCTTAAGAATTATTACATTTAACACAATCCCTTATCATAGGTGGTGGTCCATCAAAAGTATCACCCTCGACAGTCTGATAATGCTCCAAACAACGTCTACATCTTTTGATGTGCCAATCAGCTCTCATAGCATCAGTCAACTTGTCCCAACACTGATCAACATGGCATGCAGCGATGAAACTTATAAATGAATGTGGCAGATATGCAATATCTTCACAATCCATCAAATTTAAATTGTTCAATTTGAAGTAAATATTGACGGATCGATCTACTGATCGTACTATTCTTTTCTTCATCATCCAGTTTTTGAGTAGCTCTACATTTTTCAAGGCACATGCCTTGTTGTCGTCTCTATAACTATGGAATGGACAAGTACGAGATGGTAAATCTTTGAATTTGGCTAGTGATGGGCAATCATCGAAAATTTCTTCAATATTAACTACTAGCGGTGCTAATACAGGACCAGAAATTTTTTTCAACCACTCTTTTTTCTCCTCCCCTTTCACATAAATTCTACCAATATTTTCCCACTTTTGCACTAATTGTCCAACTTGCTCGTATGATCTATTCCCATAGTTCCAGGGTAATCCATGATGATGACGCTCAAGCCACAAAGCTACCCTTCTATACTTCGCTGATAAACTGGAGAATCTCCATGGGGGCTTGAAAAACCAAACGTTAGGGTATCCTACACCAGAATCCAAAACTGTGTATCCGAATTCTTTCACGATGAACTTGTTGGAGAGCGTTTGGAAAACGTGCACGTCCACGAGCATCTCCATCGCAACTGATGAAATATTTCTATCGTCATGAGAATTTATACCCCCTCTCGCCCCTCCTCCTTAGATTACTTTTCTTACTCCTCCGCTTATCGGGTTGTAATGTACTACTCGATCGTGCAAAATGAGACAATAAGCAGCTGTTTCCGGAGAAAAACTTATTTTTGTTTCAAACTCCAGGCGGACATCCACAGGTCCAAATTTCAAGGATTCATTTTGTTTAGAGCAATCGATGACTACCAGGGGTGTAATCGCTGCAAATTGTGCTTTTGTCAATAATGGATTATTCGCTTGTTGATCATAATATGATGATTGAAAGTTTGAATACATGTCATATAGTATCGAATACTGATTTTTAGTCATGTCTACATCCAAATTTTCATATGGATAACGCTGGGAATTTAGGAATAATTTCACATCGATGATACTACAATGATCAAATTTGCTAGCATTTTTATTATTTCTATTTTTTCGATCTGTTTGGAAGCCTAGAATGACATAACGTGGTTTCTCAAGCTGAGTTGCGGTTTTCACCGTCCACACGTGTTTTGTTGTCGCTGGAAGCATTGGATACTCATATAATTCCCATGATCTGAAGCTCATCGATATTGCGGGATCTTTCTGGATGAAATTGAGCAACTCAATCTTCTTAGTATCCGATAATGACACATATGGAACCATCCACTCAATTCTCATAAAATTGATCTTCACATCTTCTTTGGCGGTTTGAATCAAAGCATTGTTATCATGGCGAGCTCTGACTAGAACCAACTCATGTTTCACATTGACCATGATTTTCCGATAATCTTCAGCAAATCCCAGCAACATGCCGAATGGAATGGAGATGTCAAAGCAACCATTGCCATCAGTTAAACTCAATTTCTCTTGCACACCCAACCATCCGGCATTTTCCATTGAGATACTTTGATTTGGTGTTAATGACACGAGATTTTTCATGAGAGTAGTAATCCCCACGTTCTTCACTTTATCAATTTCAATAGCATTAATTTCATAGCGGATCTCTTGGAATAGATGACAAATGGCGTTATTCACGAAGCTTGTAGTTGTAGAGATGGCATTGTCCGATTTGAGCAATTTACCCGTGATGTGCAAGTAACTTTTACTTGGTAAAATACAAAGATCTTGATTTTGTACAGTGATGCGAATTTCATCGCTATTATCCAGTGCCGTCGAGGTATATGGCTGATGTGCATGGATCTCATAGTGAGCGATGGAATCTTCAAACACCGGGGGGAGTTTGATATTCAGGCTTTCCTCCATGGTATACAACAGGCGAATAAGATTTTTACTTGACAAAAAGGTTTTTTCCACTTTTTCTTACGGCCAGACCGAGACTCTTGAGAAACTTCACGTTCTGAGGTGTTAACCCCTTGAAACCAGCATGCGAAGTGATTGAAGCGAGGAATGATTGGGGGCTTTTATAGGAGTAGCCAATCTTACGATTATATAGTATAGGTAACATCGTTCCCCACTTTCTTGTAAGCAACCCAATGATTTCCAGGACCCTTCTTGTCATCCAAATTGATGATGGCTGACTCATTTTTCAATAGACCATTTTTCGGTAGATCATTGCGCATGAAAACACCACGGAAATGGGGAATTTCCATCAGTTTTGCATACTCTCCAATATCCCCGTCAGTCAGAGTCCTGCGTGGTAGCATCTTTAATAGTTTTTTGGCGTCAAATACAAGCCCATTCCCTTTTTATAAGGTTTAAGATGTAAACCTCTGCCGAGTGCGATAGCCTCCATAGTTTCATTATGTCTCTTATTTTCGGCGAGTTGTTGTTTGGCGGCTTTGACACTATTCACAGCTTTAGCAATTCCAGCAGCTCCTTCAGCTAATGCCCCCGTGGCACTCAATCCGGCAAATAATGGCACGTGAAATGGTAAGATTCCCCCAATTTTTGATGGAACAGGAATAACTCGTGGAATAGTAACTCTACTTCTCCCTCCAACCTGTTTGATGGCTACTCTTGCACCACTGAGTGCTGTTCTAATAGCATCATGTGACCCATTATTCAATTTGATTGACTTCTTGGCAGCTCTGATGATTGCCCCAATTGTGACTCGGTTTTTAGTTTTCACTCTCCTCTTCTTCTTCTTAGCCACACGTTTTTTTACTCCCATACCTGATTTTTTTCTAGTCTTCATGGCAATGTCAGATTTTTTCACGCCCGTGCCTGATTTTTTCACACCCATGCCTAATTTTCTTATACCCGTGCCTGATTTTTCCCCACCCATGCCTAATTTTGTTTTAGCTTTCATAGCGTTTGTTACCAATAAAGCGGCTGCCTTTTCCCCACACTGGCATCTGATGCTGAAACGTGTTGCCAGGCTTGCTCTGCAAGTACTTTATTAGCTCCGTGTCGTGCGGAAACATTCTGACGATTTTTTGAGTAGACAATGTCATGCGCCTTACGAGCAGCATCGAGTGGATTAATCCCAGGATCTCCTCGAGCTAATCTTTTCGTTAATTTCGTGCCTGGTCCACAGTACTGGTAGCCTGGCAAATGCAATTCAACGGGAAGATTGTTGATGACGTTGTTCAACAATCCTTTCCCCTTTTTGCTAGCGCGCGATCTGTGCACAATCATGTCTGAAGCGGAACTGACTAATTTTTGCTATAAAACAATCAATTTATAGGTTTCTGCCGCAGTTTTCATAAAAATGGAGTTCAGTACACATCTCAGCGGTTTACCCGTCATTTATTTCAATTCAGTAACTGTGAAAGATACAAATAAACCGAAACGTCACGGCCAATTGCTACCAAATACGATTCGCGCGGTTTTCTGTGGTCCATCAAATTGTGGGAAAACTAATGCCCTACTGAGTCTCATAATTCATCCTAATGGTCCCAGGTTTTCGAATATTTATGTGTATTCAATGTCCCTCAATCAACCCAAATATCAATTTTTACAGTTTACTGGAACTACTTGATGACATGAAGTATTATCCATTCTCAGACAACGAGGAAGTTGTCTCGGTAGATGATGCAAAAGAGCCTTCACTGTTCATATTCGACGATGTGGCATGCGAGAAACAAAATAATATCNCCCAGGTTTTCGAATATTTATGTGTATTCAATGTCCCTCAATCAACCCAAATATCAATTTTTACAGTTTACTGGAACTACTTGATGACATGAAGTATTATCCATTCTCAGACAACGAGGAAGTTGTCTCGGTAGATAATGCAAAAGAGCATTCACTGTTCATATTCGACGATGTGGCATGCGAGAAACAAAATAATATCAAGGCATATTTTTGTATGGGGAGACATAAAAATGTTGACAGTTTTTATTTGTGTCAGTCATACGCTCGCATCCCAAAACATTTGGTGCGTGACAATGTCAATTTTCTCGTATTATTTAAACAGGATGAAATGAATTTGAGACATATTTATAACGATCATGTGAACACAGATATGTCATTCGAGAAATTCAAAGAATTGTGCTCAGCCTGTTGGAAAGACAATTATACTTTTCTAGTTATTGATAAAGATAGTGACGTTGATGGGGGTCGATATAGGAAAAATTTCGATTGTTTCATTCGAATAAATAACAGTTGTGGGAGGAAGAAGTAAAGAGTTGTGAAATAGATTCCAGCGAGTCAACATGCCTCCCCACAAGGGTGAATTGT
>NW_021680522.1:232861-237612 GCF_001412515.2 Diachasma alloeum | reverse complement strand
ACCTACTTTCATGTGAGCTCAGCGACGATTTATTGGGATGGTCCAAATGAACTTGTGGACCGTCTTCGATTACTAGTGGCATCACAAAGAGCTGGAAATCCTAGTCATGATAACGAAATTATATCAATTATTGAAGAACTTCGCGAGGCGGGGATTATATATTAGAGTATGCACATTGCCATCTGTTGTCATTTGCGAAATGAGTGTTGACGTGTTTGGTCGCCACTTGACGTCTGATAGTGGCTGCCACAATCGAGGCCCACCTGGCGTTGGTTATAAACTAACTGCAGATGGTAATTATAATCTTCAGGATAAAAGGCTGAGTAATGTTGCAACACCAGTGGACCCGCACGATGCTGTAACTCTAGAGACTCTAAATATAAAAATTAACGAATTGCAAATTGATATAAAACGCAAGTGTGCAGATATTAATAAAAGAATTGGTAGATTAATGAGACTAGTGGAAAGAATACCGAGCGACCCCAAAAATGTGGGAGAATAAATTGGATGTTGTGACAGAATTACATTGTCCAGCACGAAGGAATTATCCTCGGCGACGAGTCAACATTCGTGATCTGGATGAAACATGGCAGGCAGATTTGGTGGATATGACGGCTTACGCGAAAAGCAATAATTGAAATAGATATTTACTGACTGTAATCGATATTTTTTCCAAGTATGCGTGGGCTGAGCCGATAAAAAAAATGCTCAGTATGTGACGAGAGCTATGAGTTCCATTCTCCAACCGGGGCGTGTGCCGAAACATTTGCATGTTGATGGTGGGAAAGAATTCTACAATTCTGAATTGCACGGATTAATGAAAGAATATAATATAAATTTATATTCCACATTCAGTAATTTGAAGGCGTCCATATGTGAACGATTCAATCGAACATTGAAGAGTAAAATGTGGCTACAGTTCAGTTTGCGTGGAAATTACAAGTGGATTGATATGTTACCGGAGCTCATACGTGAATATAACCATAGAAAACATCGAACTATTGGTATGAGGCCTGCTGATGTAACAACAGAAAATGCAAAAAAATTACGCCTTATTTACGCCGACTTTCGTGTGAACAGTAGAAGACCGAAATTTCGCGTGGGTGATAAAGTTCGTATAAGCAAAGCAAAACATGTTTTTGAGAAAGGATATACCCCCAATTGGACTACTGAAATATTCACTATTCGAGAAATTAATAACACCAATCCGATCACATATAAGCTAAAGGATTATAAAAATGAATTAATTAGTGGCAGTTTCTATGAGGAAGAATTACTGAAGACGAAACATCCAGATGTATATCTCGTAGAAAAAGTTTTGAAAAAAAATGGAAACCGACATTATGTTAAATGGCTGGGATTCGATAGCAGTCATAACAGTTGGATAAATATTGAACAATAAAAAAAAATGGAGGTGGGGGGTAGCGAGAACTATATCAGCCTCCACTCATCTTTAAAATCATCAGTTCAGTGTGTTTGTTGAGCTAGACAACATGATCGTGAAGGTTATTGTGTTACAAGTCCTCGCGGTGACACTCTGTCAGGCTGTGGATTTCCTGAACACGGGAATTCATAGTCAAAGCGGGTTGCATTATGAAGTGGCAGGCAGAGTGCGTTTCACCACTGCAGAGTGGCGTCTTGCAGCTTATATTGACTTGAGAAAATTCATTTCTCAAAGACCATTTGTGACACGAGAAATGCTGGAAAACATGAATCGAACATGTAAATACTATGCTGAGGATGAAAAATGTGTGACCGTTCTTCAAGCGGAAAATCTGTTGATGAAAGAGGAGAATGTGGAAAAATATATCAATCAATTCCTCTTTTTCATGAATGAATCAATGAGTGATAAGAAATATGTACCCTCAGGATTTCTGGGGATAATTTCAGAGACATTTTTCCATTCCTTGAATGAAACTCAACACGATTATGGTCGGATAATGAATAAAACAGTTGATAATTCTCGACCACATATAATTCAAACAGGATTGCATCATCTGCATGATGAACTCGATGAAATGAAAAATCGAACAGCAGCAAGTCTCACAGCTCTTCATGATGCTATCAAGTTAATTGAGGACTTGGCCAAGAACGGAACTTTTTATGGACAACCGTATCATACTATGATGAATCGAATGAGGGATTGGTCTGATCATTTGATAATGGAGTTGGATAATTATCAATATACTTTGCAGACAATCATCGACGCTGTATATTTAGCGAAGGCGGGTGTGATTCACCCAGAATTATTTACATACGAGATACTTGAGAATGCTGTCAATCATTTTATTACAACAAATCAGGACCGATCATTGGTTTTTCCTCTGTCGAGTGAACAATTGCACTCCGAGAAATTAATGAAAATTTCCAAGACAAATGTTGGTTTTGAGGAGGGAAAATTAATAGTGGTATTGGACATTCCTCTTTTAAAGTCAGCGGTTTACTACCTGTACAAAATGTATCCATATCCTACGGCTCAAGTGTTCGGCCACCGCCAAGGGTCAGCGTACATTCAACCTAGGGGTGACTACCTGCTGCTTAGTCAATATCATTATACCCTAGCACGCTCCGAGGACATTGCCAGATGCCTGTCTGTGGATAATCATCAGTATATTTGTAAACTAAAGTATCCATTCTACGATGCCACTTATGAACCGATTTGTGAGGCTGCAATGTTTATGACTGGAAGAAAACTGTCCCCACTTGCTAATTGTAGTATCAAACTGAGTTCCACCTTTGCGTCATATTGGAAGCAAACAGAAAAGGGCTGGCTATACTCAGTGCCCGAGAGAGAGGAGGTGAATTTTTCATGTGGAGGAGAGTGGAGAGATGCAATGAATATCTCAGGCACAGGAATTCTTCAAGTTAAGACAGGATGTGAGGCTTATACATCATATGCAACGATGATTGGCTATCAACAATTTGTAGAAATATCAGCGGAATATATCACTGCTAGAAATCTCGACGTTACTCAGATGGTGCAAAAATACGTTGAATTACTCCCACAATATTATGTACAACTAGATGAGTTTTTATATGAGTGTGAAAAAGATGAGCAATCATCCGTCACAATATTATTTTTTGCAGCAGCAGCAGTGGGAATGTTTTTTCTTTGGCTTATAGCATTATTGTTGTTGTTGTTCCGAGTAACAAAAGAAGATGAAACTGGTAGCATAGTCGTTGGGTGGATTAAAGAGACACATGTATGAGGCATTTTACTGAATAAAAAACCTTTTTTTTTTCTTACAAACTATGTTTTTATTTCCCCCATCCATAATTTTTTTACAAATTATTTACAATATTATTATTCTTAAAACCATAAGGCAAAGTATCTGTCGTATTTGGCAGGAGAATGCGCTTATCATCATGCCAACTCAGAGCTAGTTTAGTTTGATTGATCGTGAACACATCGTGTTTGATCGATCTAATCATATTCTGTGACATCCACACATTTTTATGTTGGTTCAAACAAGCGTTATAGTCTTCAAATGTAATACGTTTCAATGCTGATTTTTTCACTCCTTTGGCCCGCGATTTTTCTCGATCTTCACCAGACATTTTAAAACTATACATTTTTGCTCGGAGCCCCACGAACTCAGTCATAATCTTGCCATGATTTTCGTCTTTCATTACACCTAATTTCTTCTTATTCTTTAGAGGTATATTATATACATTATTTATTGGATAATCAGAAGTGTCGAATTTATCAATATCATTTTTCATAATTTCATAAATATCCTCTACTCTGAAATGATAAATAAGACTATCCGTGTCTGTGTACAATAGTTTTGCCCTATCCTTAAAAGTTTTTTTCACATAATTATAGTGAAAATCATAAATATATGTTTTAGAACTATCTAGAATACTAAAGCCTGCGTATATTGGTTTATTAAATTTAATTTTCGTTCGGCTCATTTGGATTATTACCAAATCCTTATCGAAAATAATACTACTATGAAAGTTGGGTTTCGATATCCAACTCTCAGCACCCCATCGTCCATCCCATCTTGATACGAGTTTCACATCACGATGTTTCCTGACATTTTCCATTGTTTTTCCGAAAACCGCGTTATTCATCAATTTATAAAAATTTTTTTCAAAGTCATTCTGAGAATTTTTTCGATAATTAGTATTTAAATCAATATAATTTTTTAACCACGAGTTTTGAGAAAACTTCAAGATTCTATGAATTTTAGTGATTTTTAAGCCCAAACTACAATATTGTTTGAGATTTTTATAATGAATGACATAATTTTTTTTGGAGTTCAACGTGGTTAATAATTTTGGTAACTTGGCCTGACCGTTTGGAGGGATTATGTGTTCCGGGCACAATGGTAAATCTTTATGCTCTTCATGCAATTCCTGCGGGTATTCCAGATCAACCTCCAGGATGTATCCAGTCTCTGAGTCATCTGGAATGTTCAGGATGTTGAGGGATGACCAATCTTCCATCCAACAGAAATTCCCACTCGGCAAATGATGACTCATTGCTGCTCCATATAAGTTATTCACATCTAGATACATCAAATATGATTTCTCTTCTTTTGGGTTATACTCATTAGCACCCATGTAGGGGTTATTTGCCCTTCCATATCGGTTAGAACACTGCGACAGTCCTCCTCTAATGCCTTTCTCAATGAAAAGGAACATCTCAGGGTCTTGAAATAATTCCAGTTGAACTCCAGTGATTTTTAACATTGCATCAAAAGCCAGTCCTGATGCTGTATAATAATGAAGAGGATCTAAGTTGT
>NW_021680522.1:230771-232171 GCF_001412515.2 Diachasma alloeum | reverse complement strand
ACACTCAGTATCAGCGTATACAACAAATGGAACAGTCAGTTGATTTTTGAAATTTTGAAATTTTAAATATTTTTCACCACGATGCGGAAAAATCATTCGACACTTATTGATCGATATACAATATACCCTAAGATTAGTGTAGGTCTCTTTCTTGTAAAAGTAACACAAACACCTGTCACATATGAGTGTTTTATGTTCATTTTTTGAAATTTGTGCACCGACTAAACGAGACAAATTCGAGATCCATGTGTAGTGATGAATTCTTTCCTGTTCACCATCGAGGATGTCGTCTTTTTCAATCATGAGAAGGTGAATTGTTCTTTCTTCCTCTTGCAGTATGGCTGGAAGATTTTTGCTCAAATAAAGGGGCAGAATCCATTTTTTCTCTGATTCTTCGTCACTGTCGATTCCATATACATTAATGGACAATTCGTTTATTTTCTCGAACTTGGGAATGTCTTTTAATACCATGGGGTAATTGAAGTTACCAAATCTTTTCATAACAGTGCTGAAAGAGGGATATGAGTTTGTTCGTTGCTTATCTCGAACGTTACAGTGAGCGGCCATAATGGACCATAAAAAGCAGTAGTCATCGTCTTTATTTTGAACGTTCACGACAGCATGTTTCTTTTTAATCCATTCAGGTAGTTCAACGAAGCTGGATCCACCGCGCAATGGATTATATTTATTCATGTTCACTTCTAAACTGATGACGTCAACTAATCTCCAGCCAGAGTTTTTTTCCTGGAACTCATCCGCTTTCACAAGAAGTTTTTCTCTAATATGCTCCTCGAACCACTGCCTAATATCAGTTGAATCAAGAATTATTTCATTCTTGGTACTGAAATATTTTTCTTCTTCAATGATGATGTTCATCTCTATTAATTTCATATTTACACGTTAACACTACATTCACTTTCAAACTTCCTTCTTGTTTCAATGCATTTTTCAAACGTACACAGAGCNCAAAAATACTTTGTAAGTCCTCCCATCGGACTCAATCAGTTAAATTACCCCTTAAGTCTCCTCCTATCACTTCCAAGTTTCTGAATCTTGCGTAGAACGCTTTCAGTCATCCTAACATGTGAATTGAACGTCTTTTCTCACTATGACTAGCACTCCTCTTCAATAATGCATTAATTTCTTTCGAATGTCCTCTGATGTGATTAAGCCATTGTTGAATTTCCCTGGGTCTCCTATTCGTTTTCACTATTTCATACACATCCTCCAATGACCTCAATAATCTTTTACACGCATGAGGATCCATGTTGTTCATGATAAAGACACTAAAGAACTAGCGGAAAATCAAGGTTAAATTTGTTTATATAGATACATATGTGGATCCCCCTCTACTGGGTTCCCACTTTGTCGTAGTGAGGGGGCTCGGTCGCGGGCGGTGG
>NW_021680522.1:169850-226173 GCF_001412515.2 Diachasma alloeum | reverse complement strand
AAATAATTAACCCCTTCACTCACCCCCTCGCGGGATGGATTGACTAGTTCCACCGAGAAGGTCCTTTGTAACGCAAAACCGCGAATTAAATTGATTAACCACCGAATGGAATAACCTTTTCGTCACTTTGACGGAAAAAATCGCGAATTAATTAATTAAACCGCGAATTAATCTGCAACCCCGCAAATTAAACTGCGAATTAAACGGCGACCGCGCGAATTAATTAACCCTTTCATCACTTCGAGGGAAGGAATTGCGAATTAATTAATCAAACCGCGAATCAAACCGCGAATTAATTAACCCTTTCATCATTTCGATAGAAGAAATTGCGAATTCATTAATCAAAACGCAAATCAAACCGCGAATTAATTAACCCTTTCGTGACTTCGAGGGAAAAACCGCAAATTAATTAATCAAACCACGAATCAAACCGCGAATTAAACCGCGACCCCGCGAATCAAACCGCGAATTGAACTGCAACCCCGCGAATTAATCAACCACCCACCCACTCACTTTCATTTGACCCCCCTACTGGGCCCCAATGACCAGGTCGACGCCAAAAACGTTGCGCCAGAACCGGCATTACTTAACTACTGGCCTTCATGAATCGATCAATTTTACCAATAGCAGTAGCGGCTGACAAAGCTGATTCGAAGTGGACTCGTTTGAATCGAGGGTCCAGAATTGTCGAAATTGCCAACACCTCATTATTTTCAATGTTGCGAAAACACTTGTCCATGGCTTTCAACAGCGCCTCCTGCAACTGTTGCCCAGTTACTGTGATTGGAGTCATTTTCTCAAGAGTTTTTTTGACACAATGCGTCACTGGGATTACTGTGCCTCCAGTGGCGTATTTCTGACCTGAGAGTTCAATAATTGCATCCCTGAGGGGTTTCATGAGTTGGGTTGCCTCATCCAACATCTCCATTTCATCACGTCGAGGGAGTTCTAGCCTTGTATTCGATTCCAGGAGAGTGGTGGCTACGAATGATTTCATATCGGCAAAACGTCTGAGCATTTCATACGTGGAATTCCACCTTGTGGGAGTGTCCATCAGCAGAACTAGCAAGTTTCCGTCGCTAGCACCTTCTCTTTTTTGCTGCTTCTTCAGGTGGTCAGTTAACACGACACTCCGACGGACTGCTTTGACGATCTCTCTTGCACCATGAATAATTTTTGGAAGAGTTTCCGTGGGTTTCAGCGCATCAGGGACGACATGCGCTGAACTATGGGCAACACAAATCACATGACGCGATAAGTCGACCGTATCTTGCACCGCTTTGATCATGTTCGTTCCTCCGTCGGTGACAATGGTGGTTACATCCGATAATTTTACATCGTATGTCTTCAAAGCATCCGTGAGTTTCTGACCCAGATAGTCCCCCGAATGGCGCTCGTCAAGTGGATAGACTCCCAAAATCGCTGACTGCAGAGCCACATCTGGAGATAGGTAGTGATCTGTGATCCCTAAGTAGCTTTGATTTTTGCAGTCGCTCCAACAATCACAAGTTAATACGTGAGAATCCACTGATGCCAGGTCACTCTTCAGTTTCTCAATGAATTCCTTATATTTAAGTTCCATTAACCTTGTCATCGTCCTTCGGCTAGGGACTTTGTAATTTGGTTGAGCAACACGCATCAAATTCAAGAATCCTTCATCCTCAACTGAAGATAATGGCCGATGATCTTTAGCAATATAATACAGTATCGCATTTGTCAATTGGGT
This sequence comes from Diachasma alloeum, assembly GCF_001412515.2. Taxonomy (NCBI): domain Eukaryota; kingdom Metazoa; phylum Arthropoda; class Insecta; order Hymenoptera; family Braconidae; genus Diachasma; species Diachasma alloeum. The sequence continues at coordinate 224,447 of NW_021680522.1, read as the reverse complement.
TGCCATCAACCCGCCTTCTGGAAATCAAATTTGCTCAATGATTGCGCTCTTTTATGGGATAAATATATTGAACAGATGGCCACTCACCTGATAAAGAATTCAATTTATTGAACGTCTCGTCAGTTCTGCGGTTTTTCATCTAGAACCATATATATCGTTATTAGATTAAAAAGTGGGAAAAATGATGAACCCAATCGATTTTGATCTATACTTCTACGGAAAACGTAGTTTTTCACGGTTTTACCTTCGAAATCGTTCTCGGAAGCGCGGGGCAAAATCGATTGGGTTCATCATCTTTAAAATTAATAATTCTTTTCCATTATACATTTTTAACTGTTGATTTAATGGGAGCATGAACTGGAGACATCACCTTCCTTTTCTTTTTTTTACCAGAATCGTGTGGACTATGAGAAGCTGGAGAAGTTGTGATCTTTTCAAAATGTGTTGGGTGGTTACGTTTGACATGATTCTATAAGTTAGTAGTATTCCCCTGATTTTTCACAATTTTATTGCAAAAAAGGCAACGACTTAATGATGGACCCACTTTTTCGAAGTATTCCTTGATACAACTTCTCTTCTTTTTCCCACTCTTGTGATTGCTGCATAGATAAATGAATGAAGAGTAAATACAAATGAATGCAAGCGCTATTCCACCTAATTCCGTCATGTCAATTAGACTAGAGATATTTATCAAAAAGTAAATCCATAGATGAAGAGAACAATTTTAAATTCTGACATTTCTGTTTTAGTGAGAAAGAGTGGCTTTACGGGTGATTTTCGAATAGGTGTATTTCCATAAAGACATTGTTTGAAACGCAACTAAAATTCCAGAACATTCGGATCGACCATCGGCCTACTTCGAAAATCTCCGGGACCCTTCGGGTCATCAGTCATAAGTCACCGAAACACGCGCGAATCAGTTTAGGCTTAGCCTCTCACCGTACAAGTCTATCTCGGGCAAATCACCTGTACAAGTTTTATATCGCACCTCACCGAGTACAGTAGCTTCTTGAACCTCACCTAGCTCACTAGTAATCAAGTGCATCACCGGTCTTTGTACGATCACCGTTTTATTCAGTACATCACCTCTGTTGATTAAATTTAGCCTAAATTCAGTGACTCAACGAATTTACAGTGAAAGACAATCATCAATTTACTTAGACATTCAACTATTGAAAACCAAATAGTGTAAAGACTTTTGACAAAGTGGTTCGATCCCACAAAATAAAGTGTGATTTTTTAAATCCGGCTCATCAATAATTTTCCCAACATCTCCCTCCACATTTTCATCCCACATCCACCCTAAATCTAGTCATTCACCAAACAGTGGTCCTTCGAGCCGGATAGTGGGATAAAAACATGTGAAAAGTGCTGTGAAAATTCAAAGAGACGCCTCGTCTGTAACGGACAATCGGGTTCCACACGAGCAATATCACGGACAAGGTTTAAGAGATAATCAACAGTGCCGTGTTACTAGTGTTTACATTCAGCAGAACATTCACCGAAAGAAAAAGGACATTGTGAAGTGCCAGGTATAAACACCGCATTTTAAAAGAGTACGAAGTCGGCATCGAAGTGAGAGAATTTCAATGATCAGAGTCACAACGTGTGACCATACATCAACTACCAGTATTCTACATCGAAAAGGACAACCATCATGTAGACTATAGGTTCAATTATCGATTAGAAAGCCTCAGTTATATTATCGAGAAAATCTCAGTTATATTATCGAGAGTAATACCACCAGGCATTGGATTATAATCCGCCCAGGTAGCAACAAAATCACGCACGTTCGGCATTGTTTTGAAATTTAACGGGCTCTCGCCTTACACACCATTCGTTGCGAATAAGAAGAAAATCATCGTATGAATTCGATTGGGTCGACGTTCTTCAAGTTATCTCACCCCCCAGCCATTCGTCGAGCCAGCAGAGAACATCATCGAGAAGAGTCAGACAGGGTAGAAAATTTTGCAAGTCACACCTGATGAGGGACTGTCAACAATAAATGCGGCAGTTTAAAATAAGCCAATCACCACTCAGGAAGAATTCAACAATCCAAATGTTCGGCACATCAACGCAGCCATTCACCAGCAGATCATAAACGAACCAAGAATTATCAACTTTATCGAGGCTTACGCGAGAGGAGTCAACTCTGGCGCTAATTTCAACAGAAGTACATCACCATCAGCAGGGAGGGGAATCCAGGAACTACAGGATTGAGAGTTAAGTATCATCTTCCATTTATTATTTTATTGGCAAGTGATACGTCTCTCACCTTATGTTCCTCCCCTTAGCAATCGACNATTGGCAAGTGATACGTCTCTCACCTTATTTTCCTCCCCTTAGCAATCGACGACAATGAGCTCGGAGGCAACTGGGGGAATTTACGCCTCTCTCAGTCGACAAAGGGCTTACCAGAAGGAAGAACATCACCAAGAGGAGGTTCAAGTTTCACCAAAAAAGGGATGCGACCTTCAGATCAATAGTCAGCTCATCAACTACATCGCTAAAAGAGATCATCAACAGATTTAGCAAAGATCGGCGCTCTAAGAAATATTAAACAGCCGATTCACATAACAGAAGACTGGTCCATTCAACATTAGCAGGAGGATTGACAACCAAGGCGGTTCACCTCGTCAAATCCTAGAATCTTCAAGTAGTTGGCGCCAACACACAGCAATTATGGTACACTACGAGGTACGTAATTGCACAGTTTGTTCACCGAGGGTTNCGAGGTACGTAATTGCACACTTTGTTCACCGAGGGTTTCTCCAACGGCCGTAAGGAAACCTTCAACGAGCAGCTGATGGAGCTTCACCAAAATTCAGGGACCAGGAAACATGCAAATTTAATGTAATCAACTGCATACAAATTGTGGAGCTATCACCACAGATGATCAACAACTGTGAGACACAGTTAAATCTACAGAAATCAACAAAAAGCATCAGAATTTCCAGAAGCCTCTCCGGCATACTATCTACCGCAGAACAGGCCCTGGGAGAAAATGTTATCACCAAGCAGCTAGGGGAACCCAAAGGCTCCAGGATTGAGAGATAAGTATCACGTTCCATTTATCGTTATTTTGGCAAGTGATACCTGTCTCAACCTGTGTTTCTCCCCTTAGCAATCATCAGCCTCGAGTTCGACGATGATCGACGGAATTTACGCCTCCTTCGACTCGACAGTCGGCGCTTTCGCCAACTGGGGGAATTTACGCCTCCCTCAACTCNTCTCCCTCCACATTTTCATCCCACATCCACCCTAAATCTAGTCATTCACCAAACAGACATTTTCCGTAGCTGTCATACTGCTCTACAGAAAAGGTCTATACGAAAATTTCGATATCTCTATTAGATCTCGAAATATTCATCAAAAACTAAAGTTTAAGTGAAATTGACTTTGTTAGTGGATTTTCCTGCAGAGCAGAGCAGTTTTTGGGAAATATCTAGGAATCCATGAGAGAAAGCAAAATTTTTGTAAAGACCTTGTTTGGTGAATGACTAAATTTAGGGTGGATGTGGGATGAAAATGTGGAGGGAGTTGTTGGGAAAATGACTGATGAGCCGGATTTAAAAACCACACTTTATTTTGTGGGATCGAACCACTTTGTCAAAACTATTTACACTTTTTGGAAATTTTAATAGTTGAATGTCTAATTAAATTGATGATTGTCTTTCACTGTAAATTCGTTGAGTCACTGAATTTAGGCTGAATTTAATCAACAGAGGTGATGTACTGAACAAAACGGTGATCTTACAAAGACCGGTGATGTACTTGATTACTAGTGAGCTAGGTGAGGTTCAAAGAGCTACTGTACTCGGTGAGGTGCGATATAAAACTTGTACAGGTGATTTGCCCGAGATAGACTTGTACGGTGAGAGGCTAAGCCTAAACTGATTCGCGCGTGTTTCGGTGACTTATGACTGATGACCCGAAGGGTCCCGGAGATTTTCGAAGTAGGTCGATGGTCGATCAGAATGTTCTAGAATTTTAGTTGCGTTTCAAACAGACCTTTTTTGTAGGGAATAATGAGAGCTACAAAAAAGGTCCTTATGAAAATTCAGTTATCTACATTAGATAAGAAGATATTATTCAAAAACTGAATCTTGAGTTGAATGGATTTGTAGTTTCATGATTTGGGTGTTGAGTTGTGCGATTATCTTGGAAACGAGTAGTTTTAGGAGGAAATGTCAGATAACCTTTTTTGTAGAAAATTAAATTTCCAACAAAAAGTGTCTGTTTGGTGAATGACTAGATTTAGGGTGGATGTGGGATGAAAATGTGGAGGGAGTTGTTGGGAAAATTACTGTAGCCGGATTAAAATAATCACTCTATATTTCAGTGAGATCGAACCACTTGTCAATTAATTTACACTCTTTGGTTTTCAATAGTTGAATGTCTAATTACACTGATAATTGTCTTTCATTGTTAATTCGTTGAGTCACTGAATTTAGACTGGATTTAATCAACAGAGGTGATGTACTGAACAAAACGGTGATCTTACAAAGACCCGTGATGTACTTGATTACTAGTGAGTTAGGTGAGGTTCAAAGAGCTACTGTACTCGGTGAGTTGCGATATAAAACTTGTACAGGTGATTTTCCCGAGATAGACTTGTACGGTGAGAGGCTAAGCCTAAACTCATTCGCGCGTATTTCGGTGACTTATGACTGATGACCCGAAGGGTCCCGGAGATTTTCGAAGTAGGCCGATGGTCGACCAGAATGTTCTGGAATTTTAGTTGCATTTCAAACAGTGTCTCCTAACAGTTTCCACTAATACCACTCATTCCCGAGATAATTAACGAATCAACGAGAGATGAAATATGAAATAATCCAAGTTCAATAGAAAATCTTTGTTAATGGAGAGATTATCTCGGAGATGAATGATCTTAGAGGACAATGTCAAGAGACTTTTTTTGTAGAAAATTTAACTTCCAACAATAAATGTTTCTTGACATTTCCACTAATATGCAAGGATTGATTGAAATTCACCTGACAACACTGGGCAATGGATCGTTCTCATCGTCGATGTCTATGAATTCGTCGTCCTGTTCGTTGGAGCTGAAATTGAGTACGTCATGTAGGTAATCAATATTTCTGCGACGAGAGGGGGAGGGATAAAAGAAAAGTGGATACTTACGCAGTTGAGGCTGAAATCGAGGCACGTTGTTCTGTTGAGATGACCTTGGGATTTCTGTTCGCTGGCAGTTTGGTATGACGTTTTTTCTCGTAGCTGACTTTTGATGAGGTGTTGATGTTTGCTTTCTGATTATTCATGAGATCTGGAGATGCTTTTGAAGTATTCTCACTTATTGGCTGTGATTTTGATGAGGTGTTGCTGTTGACTTCTGGCTATTACGGAGATTTGGAGACGCTTTTGGAAAATCGTCATCAGTTGGAATCGGTGGACCGGTTTCATCCCCATGAGTTTCATCCACATTACACCAAGCAACGTCGCTAGGGAGAATGATTGAACGATGATTATATAGTTTGGTTTATAGTCCATCGCAGTACTCATTTTAAATGAAAATTACTAATATTTACTAATGGACATCGTCGATAGATCTTCGAATGCATTCAAGTTCCTCTTCATGTCCATACTCATCACAAGGTGACGGCCAATCTCCACTACTGATGTTTTTTCGAAAGTAATCGTGGACGAACTGCTTAACATCTTGAAAAAATAACGATTCATGCACGAATTATGATTCTGGACTAGAGAAAAAGAAAAGTAATTTTCCAGAAGATATTTACTCATGAGGTTTACGTATGTTTGACGATCTAGATCGGTGAGCCGGTGAGGATCATGAATATTGCCATTCAGGACTATCAACATGGAGAATTTGCGGTTAGGATCCACCGGGGGAGCTGAAATTTGAATTTATTAGTTAATTGGGGTACATCAAGGGGAGGAAAAATTGGAGTTGAAAAGAAAAATTTACTCACGACTTCCTCTGAACATTTTCTTCGCTTTTTTCTTCCTTATTGAATGTATTTTCTCTTATTTATTAATTGATAAATTTTTCATTGACGGCCGGTGGATTTCAGCGTCACCGTGAAGTGAGTTGAACTTGAAAGTCCACATTTCACACGTAATCACCCACTCTACACTTGCATTGAGCGGCGGGAAAATGAGGAATTTCAAATATAGAATATGTTTGATGACTGTTTATTCCCATTTTATATCCGTATTTCATACTTATTTATTATTAATTAGTTGTCAAGAATATCAGTGAAAAATTTGTGAAAAATTCTTCGACTTCCTGGAGACCGGAGATTGGCCGAGTGCTCTTCATCTAACCTCTCACCGTCACTGGCTCGCTGGAGAAGGAAAATTAATATTTATGATTAATTGTATTTTTCAATGATTATTACTAATGCCCACTCAGGTTTACATACTAATGGATTCCATCTCGAGCTCGAAATAACTGGTCGATGTGTTGACGGGAGGTAGAAATACGTCGTGTAGAAATTAACTTTTTGATAAAATCTTGTACATAACCATCATCCCCTGTAAGTTAAAAAAAGACAGTCTTGAAATACTTTACAAACAAAATGAGTAGAAACTCTTCGCTTACGTGTTAAAGCCAAATACTGCTGCAGTGACAGTCCATCTACACGGAAAGGGTCGTTCCAGTTTACCTGGAGGTAAATGGTGAACTTCCTGTTGGATGTGTTCTGGGCATGTTCTGAGGATACACATAGATTTCAAAGAAGAATTAATTTTCATTAATATACCATATATCCATAAAGCAATATATATATTATTGGGTTTATGCGGATACCTACCTGTAATTGTGATGTTCTCCATTGTTTCTTCATTAGGTCTGGTGTTTTTTATTTCTATCCAACAATTTGCAGATTAGATCGCGGATATTATGGCGGCACTTAACCAATGTAAGATACGTAAGGGGCGACCTTCGTGATAAATTGAGAATGAAGTAATTTGTTTACGAGGAAATTCGTAATAATAATACCAAGATAATTTGTAATAATTATTTCATTTTTTAATGATTTTAATATAATTAAAAAATTAAAGGATAGAAAAGAATCGATTCTCCAAAAAAAAAATCGAAAAATCGAAAAATCGAGTTTTTGAGAATCGACGAAAAAAAACGATTTTCAGGAAAAGAAAAATCGATCTTCTGAGAATCGATTCAGAATCGCCCATCACTATTGATCTCTTGGGTGTTTCACTTGTGTTCGTTCCTGCAAGTTAGGCGGACGCCGGCATCGACACATCAACAACGCAACATCCAGGGCACGTGTTGACTCCACACGGGGAATGAAATTCTCACTGAATGTGTGGAAATTATGCACACTATTTTTTTTTTCATATGTCAGTTCCACAATTAATTCAACTGCTGCTGGTAGATTTTGCCACCGATGCCGTTCCTGCCGGCACGTGAATCTCAAGGAAATGATGAACAATAGACACTTGTTAAGCCTTTAATTTCACACTGTATGCTCCGCGTTACACAATTAGATTCAAGCTGTCCTCTAAATTTGTGAAATCTTTCGATAGAATGACGCTTCCATGAATGGAAATGCTTTGAATCGATAATATTCCACAGCGAGTCGTGACGCCGATGGCCCCTGACGCTTGTGACACGAGGGAACGCACTTGGTGGAGAATATGGCGGTTACCGGAAATCTAGACGTTTCTAGAATACCACCGGACTCAGTTGTTAATTAGAGAACTTATTTAAATTATTATTTGATGCCCAATTGATTCCAATAATAAAAAAAAATCCATCATCTTTCAGCAAATTTTGTCATACATGGAGTTAACAGATGTCCAAACTTATTAACTTGTCATTGAGAGACATGTCCATAACCTCAAGTGTCAGTTTGTGTCCATACACGCATGAATGCAGTTCAGAATTAATTCATGAAAAATTAATTAAAGAGAGAAAAAACATATTTTAAAAAACATCACGTGCATGTTTCCCGGAAGAATGTATTAATGAGGTGTTCTGAAAGAATTTTATTCACCTGGATGAGCTGGATACAGAGAAACAAAAGGAACGAGTGTTTGAAAAAACCCAGTTACTCGTCAACTCCATCCCCCAAAATTTTCTTGAGTGAGAATCATATACTTCGAAATTGTGACATTCATCATGAATAAATAGGAGATTGCAGTGAGGGAACGCTAGTGATTTGATTAATTCCCCAAGAATTGAACCAATAAAGGGAAAAAACTGACGACTCATCAAGCCAATAACTCTTCAGATTTATCAACATTGATTGGACCTATTGCAGACAAAATACCACGATCAAGATCAATTTTATTCGATGACTATTCCCTGAGAGGTCAGCAGACAATTTCACAAAAGAGTCGTCTGAATCCATCGAATCATGGAGGAGACAGTTCAGGGCAAGCTGGAGACGACCACGAGGATTCCGAAAGGTATGTAATTACTCATTAATCGTCCTACGTATTTTTTAGGGAATTCAGAAGGAAATGTGAGATAAACCACTGAAATTATTCATTATTTGTTTGCAATTTTTGAGAAATCAGTTTCTTTTTGAATGACTATGTATTTCTTGTCTTATTTGCAGTCAATTAGCACCCAATTTCAATGAAGAGAATGAAGAAACATTCGGAGTGGGGAATGATTCTAATGGGATGGATGTTTCGTTCATGAGTGGAGAAGACGAGCTTATTCATGAACAAAGTGGTATGAAATGTGATAAATGATGATTTTTTCCACTCGAGTTCGGCTGAGAGAAAAGAAAAAAATGTTTATTCGTCAGTAGAATATTGAACTACTCTATTGGATGCTCCGAACTGGATCTGCATGTCATTTTTGAAAATTCAAAGACTTTTTTTAAAGGTATACACTTCCATATTGGTCTCTGTTAATTCAATTAGAGAATGAGTCTTTTCCTCCATTTGAGGAAAAGGTTCAAAAAAATTATAAGCTTGAGTCGTTGTCTGGATGGATCATACTTTCTCATTTAATCGATTCAACTCGGAGTAAAATCATTCAGGTCACTCCTTTTTGGATTTTCCTTCTCCTTGGTCTTTTTATTACTCCTTTACACGCAGAAAAATGGTTTTTTTGAATCAAATGAAAATTTCTATTTTTCATTTCTCATTTACTTCAAGAATGTCATCGTTAGAGATAAACGAACTCATTTATTTGTTTCAAGAAAAAATATTACAGTGTATCACCTAAATAGTTTATCATTTTCGAATAGAATTTTCATTAAATTTAAGGGAATAATTTATTCATTTCAAGCAAATCATTTCGTAAAATCAAATAAACAATTGATTCATTCCAAATAAATAGTTCTCTCGTTTTAAGAAAACCATATTGATAAGAAAACCTAGTAGTTTCTGAAAAAAATTCTAAATTGTATTTCAAAAAAATTTACATATCATGTGAAAGAAATCGTATTGACAATTCTCGCAATTTTGAATTCGTTTCAAATACATTTTGATTAGGTCCAAAGGAAAGAAATGATTTGATTTTAGTACAGAAATTATCTTAACAGAAGACAAATGTTGATTCGCCGTGTAAGGATATTTTCCCGGGTTGTTCACCCAGGAAAAATCCAAACTACCTTTTAGCCGTCTCTATCGCTCAATAGTCGGGCGCCAGCCGAACCTTCACGGGAGGTTCGACGAAAACCGGCCTCTGAGGCAAACTCGTCCACTCAGAGGACTTTTTGGCTGGGCAATGGGTTGCCCAGCTAACATCAGCGTGATACGGTAGAGTGGGCGAGGTCCACCAGGAGTATTACCACCACATCCTCACGAGCCTTTGCAGGCCATGTATTACACCTTGCGGCGTAACTTTCCATAATGAATTAAACTCATGAGCTCCCGGAGAATCTTTCGACTCTGCCAGTGTTCATTCTCCTCCCGAGTATTTCGACTCGGGGGAGTTTTTCAGAATCAATGCGAATCAGCCGGGACTCCTCAGAGCCTGGGACGCCGAGAGGCTGATCCGACCAAAGTGGAACACTGTTACCCACTTCACGACCACCCACACTCTCGGCCACCAGTTACCGCTTCGGTCATCGCTCGTCACCGCCTCCAGGTACTCAAATGTCGGCACATGGTCGGGTCGACAGGAAGACGATCTCTACTCCAGACCCACGGGCCCATGTGCTCGGCATTTGTTTCGCCGAGCCGGATGACGCCAGAAACAACAAAGTCATCACTTCGTGTGCCGAAATAACTCCTTTTTACTAGTGGGGGATGCAGGAGCATCCCCCTACGCTCGCCGCCAATGGTTATTCACCGAGGCGACGTGGAGTCCGGAACTCCTTATCCTGGCTTCTTCAGCCATTCTACCATCCAGCACACCGAGAGATTATTTCAACCTCTCGGTTCAAGCGCTCGCGTTCGACTCCCTCGGAATCTTACTAGGGCCTTGCCTCCTAGTCTGGGTGTCTCGGTGACGATAGGTCATTTCGTTACCCTATCCCCACCAATCAACCCGACGGGATCACGGAGGTACCAGTCCTTTCACCTGGCCGTTGGTCCCTAGCCTACTCCGACATAGCCTATAGAATCGCCCAGTTGGACAGCCTGTACGTCGGCCCCATTTCCCCTAGCACATGCTGGGCGAATTCTAATACGGCGATAGTCTAGTAACGCCCTCCAGACCTCCAGGGGTCGCGGTTTCACCCATAACCGCTATGCCTTAGGTCTTTCATTGATTTGTGGTTTATCTCACCTAGTCCCGGCTTTCTTCAGCCGCTTCTAGGTGTCACTACGTATCTCTCTTTAACAATTTTGAGAGTTCACTTATCTTTTTAAGGGGATTTCAACCCGTAACGAGAAAATCTCGTTACAGCCGTTAATGAGGAATTTAGTTGAAACGAAGGAAGATTTTTGGATATTGAGAAAAATTAAATGTAAAATGATGAGAACCTCGAATAGAGAAAAAAATTGATTTGTATAAAAACTTAATTTCGCATTATTCGAATAAACTTGTTTATTCGATAAAAATACATCATTTTTCTGGGTGTACATTTGATGTATTAAAGAATGTTGATCATCAACTCTTTTGACAATTTTCAGAACAGGGGAACACTTGATTTTAATTTGGACGATTAAGGCCCGGTTGGACGGATTTTTGCTCGACATGTCCCTAGAAAATTCCCCAGAAAATTGTCGAAAAAAAGCATTTTAGATGCAATGTTATTATGACTGTATCGGTTGACTAAAAAATCTGATTTTTGTTTCAAAAATCAGATAATTTATTCCGCTTGAGTGGTAATTGGTTGTGGAGGGGAGAAAATGAGTTCATATATTTTTAATATTACTTAGAAAATGACTCAAAAAAAACACCACCTTCCCTCCCTAGCCAACTCACCCTAGCGTGACACCCTGTCAATATGGCGAGGGTAATTATCAAAAATAAAAACACAAATTCCAATTGTCACAGACACTGCACACTCCCGAGACCCAATTACCAGTCCGTGAACTATTTTGCACTATTTTCCGCGAGTTATTCCGAAGCAATTAGACGCCGCTAATTCCCATAAAAGACTTGTAAAAAAATGAGGCCATCAGCTGTCGCCATACTGTTACCCTCATTTACACGGGAATGTGCCAGATGACGCCACCGAAACCCCCGAATGTTGAAACACCGATCTGAGGATTGTCGAGCGAGATAGCTCAGGAGTGTAACACAATGAGGGCCCACGGGTACCAAGCATTCGTGTATCTCACTCCCACTCGTGGAAATGGAGCAACACTCCGTATTCCACCATCCTACAACCACCACAATAATAATAATAATAATAATAGTAATAATAATAATAATTGTCAAAAACAAAACAAAACAAATTAAACCACCGTATGAATACCACCGTATTTGCGCTAAATTTCGGAAAAAGCTCCAATATAGAAAATTTGAAAAAATTCGCCGATTCTCTAATCAAAAATCCGATTTTCAAAAACAAAAAAATCTAACTCTCAATTCGCAAAAAAAGTTGAAAGTTGAATTTTTGATTATCATTTATCTCTCAATTTACTCACTGTTTTTTAGAGTTGAAAATAGGATTATTGATTCTGAATAATTTCGCAATCTAATCTCAAGCTTTTCTGAGAGTTGAGAACTGGATTTTTTTTTTGACAATGGGATTTTTGAGTCTCAATTATCTCTCAATTTATTTTCAGATTTGCATTTTGAAAAGTGAATTTCTGATTTTCAATTGTCTTTCAATTTACACTCAACTTTTCCACAGAGTTGAGAATTGGGTTTTTTAAAATAAGATTCAGATAGAGCTGCGAATGCATTACATGACCTATAATATGACGGTCATGTGACCATCATTGACGGTCATATGACGAGACGTTTTCCACAATTGTCACAATTTCCCCACTCTTCTATGACCGTCACAATTGGCCAAGAAAAAATGACAGTCATTTTTTATCTATACAGATGCGAGCTCATTTTTTTATTATCAATTTATCTTTCAATTCATTTTGCATTAGCCTAATGTGCATGTTGAAATCAAAATTACGGTCATTTTCCATCTATCTAGAGATGAAGCTATTTTATTTATAACAGTCACAAATTAGAAATGAGTTTGACCGTCATTATGTATCCATATAGATGGTTTGACAACAATTTGCTTAGAAATTATTTGTGGCGATCATTTGTAGTTACAAGATTTGTGCGTCACATGACCGTTATTTTTTGGTCACATGACGCGATCTCAAAAGTGACTGTCATTTTGCATCTCCAATTCAGAATCATTGAGAAGCAACAATGCTATTTTCAAAAGCAAAAAAATCATATTTTCATTTCTCAAAAAAGTTGAAAGTAGATTGAGAGATAATTGAAAATCAAAAATTCATTTTTCAAATACAAACCGGAGAATTTTTTCAGAGTTTTTAGAAAACTGGATAATTTCCTCCAATTTTTGATAAAAACGCAGAATTTTCGCAAATTCTTTACTAAACTGGAGAATTTTCTCGAAAATGGACAATTTTCTCGAAAAATGAAGAATTTTGTGGAATTCTCTAGAAAACTGGAGGATTCCCCCAAATTTATTAGAAAATCGATGAATTTCATCGAATTTTCTAGATAACCGTAATTCTTCCAAACTTATTAGAAAATCAGCGAACCTCGTGCAATTTAGTAGAAAATCGGAGAATTAGCTTGAATTTTTGTGAATTTTTTAGAAAATCGGAGCATTTCCTAGAACGTTCCCAAAAACCCAATAATTTTCGCGATTTTTTTAGAAAACTGCAACATTCATTCAAAATTTTTAGAAAATTGAAGAATTTTTTCGATTTTTTTTGAAAAATCGACGGATTTTCTCGGAAACCGGAGAATTTTCTAGAACGCTCTCGGAAACTTGGCTCTTGCAGATCAAGTTGAGAGTTGGACTCTGGATAATTTCTGGTTTTTGAGAAAATTCAGGGTTAGTTGAAAGTTGGAGTGACGAGGTGTAAAATGTTTTTTATGCCAGTCGCCCTCTTTACTATCAATTTTACTATCGGGATTGAAAATTTGATTTTTGAATTTCGATTCTCAGGTATCGCTGAATGTACCCTCAACTTTTTTGAGAGATGAGAGTTGGATTTTTGGTTCTCAATTGTGTCTCAATCTACTCTCAGTGAATTGAGAGTTAATTTAAAATCAAGAATCCAATTCTCAACTTTTTTGAAACAATTGAGAAATAATTGAGAATCAAAAATCCTATTTTCAGTAGTAATACCACTAGTGCTTCAAAATTATCGGACATTTAAAATTATTCGGATTGTGTCAAATTTTGCAGGTTTAAAATCTCGAGTACTAAGCACGAGGGATTTTTCTGCAAAATTTGACACACTCGTTCCTAGGTAACGAAGCTATCGCAAAATATCCGTTCAATTTTGAAGCACGAGTGGTATTTGACGGATTATTTTTCCACTCGGATTTCGGCCAAGCAGAGTGCAATGAACAGCATCCGGATACATTTACACAGCCATACATTTATAACCCACTTTTTTGTTTATAAACAAATCTGTCACACAGAATATTAAACGTGAAATGCGTTGAAAGATGAGAATCATTTGAAAAGCTACTAGTGAATTTTCGTCGGAAATTGTTTCGAAATTTGCGAAAAATAACTGTTTGACAGCCTCAAATACTGCGCTCTGATTGGCTGAAATCCGAGTGAGAAAAATAATCAACATTCGAATCTCAAAAAGTTTTTGAGAGAATTCTCCGATTCTTTGAAACATTCGAAGAAATTCTCCAGTTTTTTAGAAAATTCTAGAAATTGTTGGGGTTTTCTAGAAGTTCACGGATGAAAAAATTTAACCCCCAATTACTCACTCAATGAGTGCGGCGCCGCCTGTTTTTGTCTATTTATATTTTCGTGTTTCTTGACGCTCAAAAATCCTGAAAAATTAGAGTTCCTAGCTCAATTTTTTTATTGAGCATTGGCATTGTCTGTTTTTTTTTCGAAAAATTTGTTTAGCTACAAAAAAAAATGTCGAACCGACAGGAAAGTGCGCCGCGTCGCTCCGCCCGGTGCGAGTGAATCTCTGTCGACCACTCCACTGAGAAAAAAATGTTTCAAAAATTAGTGTGCTACTCATCGATGCTGGGACATAACGGGGGGTCATCGAAAAATTCAAATGTGGCACCTCAATTGTTAGAGGGACTTGCGCCACTAGTTCGCGCGATGCCCGTAAAACTTAGGGTGCCACATACGAATTTTCTGGTGACCCCCTGTTATGTCCCAGCATTAGTGAGTAGCACACTAATTTTTGGAGGGACTCTCACGGAATTATGGTGTATTTTTCTCTCCGTGTCGAGCGAGCTACGTTTACAGCTTCATTCTCTGCCACATTTGAAAGGCGCACAGCGCGCCTTTCAAATGTGGCAACAGCGCGCTCGGTTTACTCCAGCGGCGCTGCGCTAACCCTGCGATGAACGAATGCTGGCGGCCGAGCGCGAGTGATCGAGGGATAATAAAAATATTTACCTAGCGAATTGGTTACAAAATTCTATTGGATATCTATTGAACTCTCAATTAGTTTTTGGCCGATTCTATTGAGGTGTTTAACAAAAAATATTCAGTAGTAATACCACGAGACCTTCAAAATTATCGGATATTTCCCGATTGTTTTGTTACATAGCAACGAGAGGGAGAAGTTTTGCAGATTAAAATCCCGAGCGCGCAGCGCAAGGACTTTTTGTACAAAACTTATCCCGATCGTTGATACGCAGGAAAACATGAGGGAAATGTCCAATTAATTTTGGAGATCGAGTAGTATTCGACGGATTATTTTTGATAATCAGATCCTTTCCAAACCGACTCATTTTGACTTTTTTCATGATTTTCTTTCACTCCCCAGGATAATATTTGACAGTTATTTGGTTAGAAAAACAATTGCAGAGCTAGAGGGAAATTATCAAAAGCTAGGGGGCAATAACCGCTGTAATTTTAATTGGGAAGTACTTCATGTTATTGAATACTGAACTCTGATTGGCCCAGGGAAGGCCAGATCCGATTACCAAAAATGATCAATAGAAAAAGTCAATAGAATTCGGTTTTTTTTTATATAACTTATTCTATTGAGATATTTTCTATAGAATTTTCTCTTCTCCAATTTTCTAACTTTTTTTGTTTGATTTTCTTCATGAGAATAGAAGGAAAATAGACTGAAAAAAAAACTTGAAAAATTACAGCCAAGGACATTCTATAGAAAATATCTGAAGAGAATAAGTTACATAGAAAAATCGAATTCCATTGACTTTTTCCATTGAATATTTTCTATTGAACATTTTGCTAGAATCGGTCAAAAAGTAGTAGAAAATTCAATACAAACTGCATTAGAAATTTCTAACAAATTCGCTAGATTTTTCTATTAAATTTTTTCATACGCGGCTCTTGAAAATTCTTAGATTTTCGAGAAAATTCCAAGACAATTATCAGGATTTCGAGAAAATTATAGGAATGACTCTGGCGAACCAAGCTGATAGTTGGGCTTTCAATAATTTCCAGTGTTTGAGAGAAAATTGAGAGTTAGCTGAGGATTGGAGCAGTGAGGACTACAATGCATTTTATGCTAGCCCCTTTCAATATAATCAACTGTTTTGAAAATTGACAATTAAATTGGTAATTCTTGGTGATTTTTTTATTTCCAATCAACGTTTTCGGAATTGAAAATTAATCTCAGGAGAATTTTAATCGATTTTTTTTTCAACGATAATTTAAAATGAAATTTCTAGTGAACGAAATTTTTTAAAATTAAATAGGAACAGGAGCCGAAAAAAAGCGAAAAATGTGAAAATCGACTCCTGGCCATTCATTAGAGCCTAGATCAAGACCAAGATCAAGTTTGAACGTGAGTCAACTTTCGGCCAACTCTGCATTGACTTTTGATCAACTTTAGCTTGGCTTTGGGTTAACCTTGACTTGACCACGAGTCAACCTCGGCTTGACCATGGGTCTACCTTGACTTGACCATGAATCCACCTTGGCTTGACCATGGGTCAACCTTGGCTTAACCATGGGTCAACCGTGGCTTGACCATGGATCAACCTTGGTTTGACCACGGGTGAAATTTGGGTTGACTATGGATCAACCTTGGGTNGTGAAATTTGGGTTGAATATGGATCAACCTTGGGTTGATCGCGGGACCTGTTGATTAAATATTGATTTAACCCTGCCGAAACCTTGGTTAAACCCTGATTAAGAAGTAATTAAACTCTCATTTAATCTCGATTAAATGCTTTTTAG
Organism: Diachasma alloeum; assembly: GCF_001412515.2. Taxonomy (NCBI): domain Eukaryota; kingdom Metazoa; phylum Arthropoda; class Insecta; order Hymenoptera; family Braconidae; genus Diachasma; species Diachasma alloeum. Next base: position 207,735 of record NW_021680522.1, on the reverse strand, counting down.
GCTATAATTTCAAAGCAAATGATGCGATCACCGCTATCTTCGAACTCGACCGAGATAACATCCAAAAAAATATTTTAAGCCATAATTGAAAAGATTTCGACGATTATATTTTGAATGATGGTCGAAAAACTAAATTTGAAAAAAAAACTCAGATACGTACATACAAACATATGTACGGACATGATCTAAAAACTGCATATTCAAACTCTTGAGACCAAAATTACTCATCCCGGCACAAAAAATGAAAATTTCAGATTGGNAAAGTTTGACCCTCTCCCTAGTGACCCACGTGACTTTTGACTCTCCCTCTAGTGACCACCGTGACATTTGAACCCTCGTGAGGTTTGACCCTCCCCTTAGTAATCCTCGTGACGCTTGACCCTCCCATTAGTGACCCTCGTAACGCTTGACCCTCCTCNGACCAAAATTACTCATCCCGGCACAAAAAATGAAAATTTCAGATTGGACGAATACAGGGATTACATTCGGAAAAAAAAATTCAACTCTCAATTCTCAAAAAAGTTGAGAGTAGATTAAAAAGCAATTAAGAATGAAAAATCGAACTCTCAACTTTCACAAAAATTTTCAAGTAGATTGAGAGAGAATTAAACATAAAAAATCCTATTTTCATGAAGAAAAAAATTCAACTTTCAATTCTCAAAAAAGGTAAGNCAATGACCCTTGTGACGATTGACCCTCCCTCTAGTGACCCTCGTGACGTTTGACTCTTCACCTCGTGACCCTCGTGACGTTTGACGTTCCATCTAATCACCCTNAAAAAGTTGAGAGTAGATCCAGAGATAGTTAAGAATCAAAATTCCAAAATCTAATTTTCATTTCTGAAAAAAGTTGATTGAAATTGAAGAAGTCACTAAAAATAACAAATCCAATTGTCTGTTTTAACCCGTCAGTAGGCGCGCTATGAGCGATTTCCTCACAAAAATTTTCCATAGGAGATATACCCTAAAACCGCAATTATTTTGCGGGATTTTGTTTATATGCCTCAAGTAACTCTTCTAGTTGACTCTCGTGGTGATAAAAGTCATCTATTGGTCAGGGTTGAGTATAAAATAGTACATTANGAGGTTTGACCCTCCCCTTAGTAACCTTCGTGACGCTTGACCCTCCCATTCGTGACCCTCGTACCGCTTGACCCTCCTCTTAGTGACCCTCGTAACGTTTGACCCTTAGTGAAATTTACATACTTCATGTGCTAAGTCAACATATCTCTTTNTGCCTCAAGTAACTCTTCTAGTTGACTCTCGTGGTGATAAAAGTCATCTATTGGTCAGGGTTGAGTATAAAATAGTACATTACATGCCCGAGCATTGCAAAGCAGATCTGTAGTGAACTGGTAAAACGAGGTAACTGCATTTTTTTCAAAATTTGTTTTATTGCACCAATCACATTGTAATATTGATCTGCAAGTGTTGGCGGAAGGGTTTGGTCTAAAATAATATTTTATGGGGTTACATGAAAAATAAAAAAAGAGATATGTGCGAGTTTTAATTTTCTATCAATGCAATTGGAGGTAAGTTGANGTTTTTTCTTTGTGATAACCCAACGAGTTAAGTCAACTTGACTCTCCACACAGAATTAAAATTTGGAGGTAACTACTTAAAACTGCGTAAAGGATTAATTCCGCNCGGGCCAGGGGGACACAAATGACAAAGGGAGCAAAATGGCCAATCTAAAAAATAAATCTCACGAGGGTCACTAGGGCGAGGATCAAACGTCACGGGAGTGATTAGAGGGAACGTCAAACGTCAGGAGGGTCACTAAGGGGAGGGTCGAACCTCACGAGGATCACGAGGGTCAAAGGTCACGGCGGTCACTAGAGGGAGGGTCAAACGTCACGAGGGTCACTAGAGGGAGGGTCAAACGTCACTAGGGTCATTAGAGGGAGAGCCAAACCCTCTCCCTAGTGACCCTCGTGACGTTTGACCCTCCATCTAGTGACCGCCGTGACCTTTGACCCTCGTGACCCTCGTGAGATTTGACCCTCCCCTTAGTAACCCTTGTGACGTTTGACTATCTTCCTAGTGACCCTCGTGACGTTTGACTCTCCCTCTAATGACCCTTGTGACGTTTGACCCTTCCTCTAGTGACCCTCGTGACGTTTGACTCCTCACCTAGTGACCCTCATGACGTTTGACGTTCCATCTAAACACCCTCGTGACGTTTGACTCTCCCCCTAGTGACCCTTGTGACGCATGACCCTCTCCCTCTAATGACCCTCGTGACGTTTGACCCTCCCCTTAGTGACCCTCGTAAAGTTTGACCCTCTCCCTAGTGACCCACGTGACTTTTGACTCTCCCTCTAGTGACCACCGTGACATTTGAACCCTCGTGAGGTTTGACCCTCCCCTTAGTAATCCTCGTGACGCTTGACCCTCCCATTAGTGACCCTCGTAACGCTTGACCCTCCTCTTAGTGACCCTCGTAACATTTGACCCTTAGTGAAATTTACATACTTCATGTGCTAAGTCAACATATCTCTTTTTTTTAGTGACCCTCGTGACGTTTGACTCTCCCTCCAATGACCCTTGTGACGATTGACCCTCCCTCTAGTGACCCTCGTGACGTTTGACTCTTCACCTCGTGACCCTCGTGACGTTTGACGTTCCATCTAATCACCCTCGTGACGTTTGACTCTCCCCCTAGTGACCCTCGTGAGGTTTGACCCTCCCCTTAGTAACCTTCGTGACGCTTGACCCTCCCATTCGTGACCCTCGTACCGCTTGACCCTCCTCTTAGTGACCCTCGTAACGTTTGACCCTTAGTGAAATTTACATACTTCATGTGCTAAGTCAACATATCTCTTTGTTTTTTCTTTGTGATAACCCAACGAGTTAAGTCAACTTGACTCTCCACACAGAATTAAAATTTGGAGGTAACTACTTAAAACTGCGTAAAGGATTAATTCCGCAATTTTATAACAATAGGATAAAAAGTTAAAGGACAGTAGAATAAAGATTCGGCGTCATTTGTACTAAATTTCCCACTATCGATGACATAACCGTTTTTTTGCTCTCCTGTAAAATTTCATTTTATGCACTTACCTCGTTTTACCACTTCACCACAGAGATCATCGTCTCCCACGTGCAAGATTGTCTTTCGCGCCGAAGGCGAGGATGGCAAGCACGTGGGGGAGTGTGATATTTTCCATGGCGAGGTGTGTATATATATTTTCGTGTCGAGGGACCTGCAAACCTGGACCTGGGTTTTTCAGGTCTCGTGACACGAAAATTAATTTTCAGCGCCCGTGACACGAAAAGAATATTTTCTTCGGCTCAGTCCAAATTTTGTACGTATTACGGGTACGGGGCTCGTGCCGCAGAACGCCGAACAGCGCCGCCTATGGCGATATTTGGCTCTATTAATACGAGAAGCCGATGAGCGATTCCCTCGTCAAGAACGGTGGTGGAACCGCGCGCCTACTGACAGGTTAAAAAATCGATAGTAAACAGATCGGTTTGCATAAAATGTATTTTTGGCCTCGTCACTCCGACTCTCAACTAACTCTCAATTTTCTCTCAAACACAGGAAATTATGGAGAGTCCAAATATCAACTTGGTCCATCCCTATAATTTTCTCGAAAACGAGAATTTTTCTAGAATTTTCTCGAAAACAGGAGAATTTTTCTAGAATTTTCTCGGAAACCTAAGAATTTTCTAAAACGTTCTCGAACACCTTAGAATTTCCTCGATTTTTTTTTTTTGAAAATTCGAGATATTATAATAGGAGAGGGTGGGGCAATATGGACGCCAGATTTAACTAATGAATTGAATTCGATCAAATCTACTCTTTCGACTTCATTTGAAGGTCATAAAAGCCAACAGATTCTGATAAGAGTGCGTCGTAAGAAAAAACCGGGTAAAATGCATACCTTGATTTCTTTCTCAATTTTTTATGTTTCAACAATTTTATTCAATTTCTGAAACGCTAGTCATGATTGCGATTTTCAAATTGAAAAAACAAACTTATTTTTGACGTTCGTCATGGGGGGTGGTAAATCAACTTTTTCTTTCCTCATTTATCCTCCTCTTCGCCTATTGTTTTATCCCAAGCAGCACCGTTCTGGAGGGTATCTGCAAGTATACCAAAAAGGCTGTCTAATGTGTGTCCAAATAGATAACTTGTGTCTAGAAGTTACCTAGAAGTTAACTAATAGTTATCGTATGACTGCAAGATACCTTTTGGACGGACATTAGTCAGCCTTTTTGGTATCAGATATCTTTCCCAAGGTTTGCTACTTGGGATGGTGAATTCCTCTGTGAGTAGAAAAGTAGTCATCTTACAAATTTCACAAATGGACAAAAGGTCAGATGTGTAGGGCATGCAATTGATAATTGAAAAAGAATTAATAATTTCAAAGTTATTTCAAAGAGTAAAACAGGAAATTCAAAGCTACTTTATATTTCAAACTTCAATGTAAAATTTAATAGAGTCGAAGTTTGTTAATATCTTTCCCAACTCTAATTTTTCTTTATAAAACGATACCGATACGATTCTGTTGGAAAATGTCTTTTAAAAATTTTCTTTATTTTTGGATAGAACCAAATTTTTCAGATATCCATTTTAGCCCACTCTTGAATAATTTCTCAGTTGTAGACTTTGCCAAGAAGCAATTTTTAAAAATCAATTATTGAAAATATTTTGAGTGTTCATTTTAGTCCCGCCCACACAGATTTATCAGATGTCCATAATGCCCAATGAAACGATTTTCAAAAATTTGAATTTTGAAAAAAAAAAAAATTCGCAAATTTTTGAGTGTCTATATTACCCCACCCCCGTCTAATTTTGTCAAAAATCAAAGAATTTTACCAGAATGTTCTCGCAAACCTAAGAATGATCTAGAACTGTCTCGAAAACCCAAGCTTTTTTTGTAACTTTCTAGAAAACTAGAGAATTTCTTTGAATTTTCCAGAGAATAGGAAAATTTTCTCGAACGTGCTCGGACACCGTAGAATTTCCTCGAATTTGGTTTGAAAACTCTAAATATCCATATAATTTTTTCAAAAACTGGAGAATTTTCCAGAATTTTTTCAAAAACCGGAGAATTCTCTCGAAAATCGGAAATATTTCTCGAAAACTTCATGGGAAACATGAGAACATCTACCGGAAAAAATAAACACGAAGAGAATAAGAAACAAAAATTGCGGGGCCCTTTCTAAGCCCCACTTTTATATGTCACCCTGGTTTCCTGTCATTCCCGCAGTTACCGATATAGCTATGGTTCGGATAAAGCTTTTTGCTTAGACCGCAAAGTGGGGGGGGGGGGGGGTAAAATCGCCACTCGAGAAAAAAATCCCTCCATGCGGGCCTTAATTTACTTCTTTAATTTTTGCATTACAATAACGAAACATCAATTTCCACATCAACATTTCCTGCAATTATCCAATTATCCCGAAATTGATTGCTTGTGAGCAAAATATGAGCAGAACCATTTCTAAAGATTGGAAATTTCAAATTTCATACGATCATCAAACATGTCTGCTGACATGCCATCATCAAAAATTCTTCATTGCGGAGTTTAAAACAGGATTAGTAGAGAATAGGAAAGATCTTTTTCCTCGTGATTTTGTCACTAGTCTGGGACCCTATTTGTTAATATGAATGTATTTTAAATAACTTTTAATGATGATTTTATTTCCAAAGTTTTCCCTTTCCTGCTATAGATAGAACTGACGATGAAAATGACTTCGACGACAATGCATCCGGGCCAGAAGACGATATGAGAGAATGGAATATGAGTGATGAAGAAGAAGAAGGAGAAGAGGCAGGAGAGGAAGAGATTTTTGAAGATTGTCTAGGTGATCCATTACTGTACGAAGGAGCCAGAATTACAGTAGGAGAAAGTCTCTTAGCTATTTTGAGTCTATTCCGGCGGACATACACTGACAGGGGCATGCCTCACAAATATTTTAAAACTAGTGGAATTATATTGCAAGACACCCAATGCCTGCAAAACAAGCTTATATTCATTCCAAAAATATTTTGAAAATATTTACACCCCTTTGAAACGTCATTTTTACTGCTCAAGGTGTTATTCCGCCCTCAATGGACCTGAGGGGCCCTGTCATCAATGCCCTGCTGGCACTGAAGTTTGCTATTTCATACAAATATCAGTAATAAGTCAGCTGCAAGCGTTATATCGACGTTTCGACTTCGTACACAAGCTTCAGGAAAGATTCAATAGAACGAAACAAAACGAAAATAATTATGAGGACATCTACGATGGGCAGATTTACAAAGAACTGAGTTAACCTGGTGGTTTGCTATCACATCCTGATAATCTGTCTTTTATCTAGAATACGGACGAGGTGCCATTCTTTCGTTCATCGAATTTCCAGATATGGCTCTTCTTTTTAGTCATTAACGAGCTTCCTTTCGAGGAGATAAGATAAGATAAGATAAGATAAGATATGATGTTCATTGTTTAGAAAATTAAACAAAATAATGACATGGAGATGAGACGTATAGTAGACACAGCGTATGAGAACAAAACATAGATATTCGGCAAGATTAGAGAGGAAAAGCAAAACATAGCAAGGAAATAAGCACAAGAAGTAGAAAAGTACAGATGACAGATAGCGCTATCAGGTAGCAGAGGAGTCAACAGAGTCCTTCTTGAGCACGCACCCAACTCCGCAATTCACGCTTGAAGGAAGCGGACGTGGGCATCACCCTGATGTGAGGCGGGATGCTGTTCCAGATCTCAGGACCAGCGACAGCAAGTGCAGCCATGTACGTATCGGTCCGGAAGCAAGGGACAATTAAGGCCTGCTGAGCTAAGACATGACGACGCGGTCTGGCAGAACTATAAGTCATAAAGAGATCAGCAAGGTATGTTGGATTACCGGACCGCAGTACTTGGTACATGACAGAGGTGATGGTAGATGTCCTGTAGCCTGATATCGTTAGCCAGCCAAGGTTCCGCCTGGCAGCAGAAATCGGCGCATCACGAGGTAGACACGTAACGAACGGCACGATTAATAAGACGCTGGAGCTGGAGGTCCAGTACCATCCCCACCCCTTGGAGCACTGCCAAACAGTAAAAGATATGTGGAAAGATGAGAGCATTGACAAGCAACTTTCGCAACCCGACATCAGTATAGTTCCTCAGGCTGTACAGCTGATAGAACGCTGAATTGATCTTGGAGGTCACTTGCTGTACATGGCTCCCAAAAGTCAGTTTGCTGTCAATGATGATGCCCAGGTTCCTCACAGTACTAACGAACTCAATGACAGGATCTGCATAACCTAGAGGAGGCAATGAAGAGACATCAATGGCATTAATGAATCGTCGCGCTCCCACGATCATTGCTTTGGTTTTATTAACATTGAATTGAAGACAGTTTGCAATGGCCCAATCCTGGATCCTGGATATATCAGTATTGAGCCGCTGGATGCAGGTATGTAGTTCAGAAGGATCACAACCAATATAAATCTGGAGATCATCAGCGTAGAGGAGGTGCCGAGCTTCAATCACACTACTACCGATGTCGTTGATAAAGAGAGAGAACAGCAGGGGGCCAAGGATAGATCCTTGGGGTACTCCAGCATTGGTCTCCAGGAAAGACGAGCGCCCATGTTCACCTTGGCAGGCTTGAGATCGACCAGTGAGGTAAGAACGAAACCAAGCAATGACACCTGCAGAAAGTCCTAGTCCTGCCAACTTGCTCCGCAGCAGGGAGTGAGAGACAGTGTCAAATGCTTTGGAGAAGTCAAAAGGGACCAAGATGGTGACTTTGCGATCGTGGGCATTCCGCCTGATATCATTCACAAGTCTCAACAAGGCCGTCTGCGTACTGTGACCAGGTCTGAAGCCACACTGCCGAGGATCCAGTAGATTGCATTCCTGCAGGTAAGAGGACAGTTGGTTAAATACCAACCTCTCCAAGACTTTCGCCAGGAAAGGTAGAATTGCAATTGGTCGATAGTCAGAAGGAGACTTCGGAGAGCTAACTTTGCACACAGGAACGATATTAGCTCTCTTCCAGATTGCAGGAAAGACACAGTCCTGAAGTGACCGGTTCATGATGACAAGACTCTCTGAGAAGGCTGGGAGGGTATGCAACACCATCTTTCTGGAGATTCCATTAGCACCAGTAGCATTGGATTGAATAGAAGTGATCGCTGCCTGGATGTTAAGCCAACTCACGTCTGAGAAGGCGAACGACAAGTCAGGAGGAGCACAGTTGCTCTCTACTGGAGGCAACGGCAGTTCGTGAACAGGCTGGGCCGTGCTGGAAGCAGGCTGAACGTCAGGCGACACTGTCGCGACTGCTGCGAAGTGAGAGTTGAGAACATCTGCTGAGATGACAGGTTTTGAGCATGAGCCAGGCGTTAAGGCAAGATTGCGAAGCTCCTTCCACAGTGCTTCACCTTGTAGTCCGGATAGCCGCGAATAATAGTAGCTGGTACGAGCCTCAGCTAGCTTGAAGTGGTGGAGACTTCTGGCTAAGCGGAACTCCAGCAATCGCTGATGACTTCTTCGCCGCTTAAACCTTTTATAGAGATACTGCACGTGCTGGTAAGACTGTCGCAGATTATCGTCAAGCCGCGGAGCCGTCTTTGCCGAATTCACAAGTATCTCGCGCAGCGGGGCATGAGTTTCGACTAACTCGAGGAAGGTGTCAGTACAGCTCGCTGCTAGGTCATCGGGATTAGAGGATGCAGGGGGAGGTCCGCACTGGAGAGTCCTCTAGAAGTCACCAACGACATTGGCACTCAGGAGCCTTCTTTAAACCACGGATCTCTTCTCGATGTTCAGCCGCAATGGTCTCTACATCATCCATACGCCTGACCAGCGCTGACAGTTGATCCAGGGCAGATGACTTGGCTTTGACAGAGGAGAGCTCAGACTGGACGTTATCAAGTTTGCTGGAGAATGTATCAAGGTTCTCAGTACGTTTGTTGATCACAGCAAAGGTCTCGAGGATGTGGGCAACATCTACTTTGGAGAGCAAAGATTGTCCCCCTTGAGGGGTGGGAGCTGGCAGAGATGGTGCGACGAATATACTGGAGCTGGCAGCTCCAGAGCGAGAGGTGCTAGAGCTAGTAGAGCTGGCAGAATTATGACGAGTACGTATAGATGGAATCGGTAAAGAAATACCCTTTGACGTGTAGCATGGCTGACACAGACGCATTTTAGACCCATTATCATTCGAGATGACCTGGGTATTACGCAAATTGGGTGATAGTGGTCGTCACAAACACAGCAGTGTACCATCTTCCCACTACCAACACGGCTGCACTTGCCACACAACACCTTATCTGGATCAGCCATTTTGTCGGCCGTAAAGCTGGCGAATGAGACTGAGCACAGTGATGGTCTCACCACGGTCGATAATGCAGATATTGATGAGGCAGATGGTAACAAGGCAGATGGCAAAACAGAACAGACCTCTTCACACTGCTAGCTTAGTATGGAAATCACTCGTCAGAGCTGACAGGAAGCGTGAAGGTGAGAGAGACAGCCAAGTGATGATACCCAAAAATTGCAGGTTAGGCAGCCCAGAGAATATTAAGAATAAAACTTACAGAAGCAGGAACGCAACCAACAAGGAAGATGTATATCTCAAAATGTTGGTTGCAAAATTGCGCATGCAACGAGCCTGCAACAAAAAACGCCCGGGGGCGACGATGGGCAGCAGAAAAATTCAGGTATAGAGCGAAGTGAACGTGCGTATAGTATACTCACAGAGAGAGATAGCAGGAGAGGATGAAGAAAGAGAACATGATATTGGGAACATGATCTGCACTCTTCCTCGACCCCAGATCAGAAGACTTGGATGAATTGAAGAATGGAGTAAATTTTGAAGTGCCCAGCCTAGGGGGATCGGTAACTCTAAAAGCTGCAGTTATATGTGGCACTTGCGATCTCCCTGCAAAAGCTTTATTTTTAAATACGAAGCAGTATAATTCTCTGTACGGGTGTCAAAAATGTAAAATCCGTACAGAACGGTATGGAAAAACTACTGTACGTGTCTACCCATTTCAACGACATCTGGATGATCCTACTTAAGACGAGACGAGTGAATTTGCAGCTCAAGCTGCAGATTCTGATGAAACTCCCTATGGGATAAAAGGACCAAGTGCTGTCTCAAGGCTTTGTGAGGATTACATCCGAAGAACTGCGGTCGATGAAATGCATGCTGTATTTTTGGGAATTGTAAAAGCTCTCCTTATACTGTGGTTTTGAAGCAAATTCAGTCAAGACCACTTCTCTCTCCAAATATATCAAGATTGTTGATAAATATCTTTCTGCAATAAGGCCACCCGATTTTGTGTCGAGATTATCACGCTCGATTTCTCAACATCTGAAATATCTGAAAGCTTCTGAATTAAAAGCATGGTTATTCTACTATTCAGTGCCCGTCTTGAGAGTAATAATGCCAGTGATGTATTTTGAGCATTATTTATTGTTGGTTGGAGCAATATCCTTGCTAAATCAGTCAAGTATCTCTGCAGAGCAGGTGGATCGTGCAGAAGAACTGTTAATCGACTTTGTAGTAAGATTCTCTGACTTATATGACAAAAGATATATGAGTGCAAATCTTCACTTATTACTACATCTTGCACAGACTGTGCGAGATTTTTGGCCATTGTGGGCCACTTTGCATTTGAAAATGCGAACGGTCACCTGAAAAGATTAGCAACTGGAACACGTTTTTCTGGCATACAAATTTGTACTGGACTCGCCTATTCCAAAGCCATCCCTGAATTGATAGGAAACTTGAGACCAAATAGTGTTGTTCAAGATTTCTGTGGACGCCTGAATAATTATCAAGAGAAATATAAATCCTATCCAATATCACGAAAATTATTTGCCATTGGTGCTATGGGACAGAAGAACAAGATACCTGAAGTGATCTCAGAGCTTCTCCAATCATTAAATCTCATTGGCTCCAACGTGGGAATTTTTTACAGGTGCATGAAATCACGAATTCTGCATACATCCGAAATGTATCAGCGGTCCACCAAAACCAATTCAACCTGTGTTCAATATCTTCTCAATGGTGGAACTCATTTCGGCATCGTGAAATGTTTTGTACGAATATCTGATTGCCAATGTCGGTCATATTGTGGAGCAGAGTGTGAAGCTAAATACATTGCAGTCCTAAAAACTTGTGATGTGGACCGAGCATTTAACGAGAGACGTAATCAAGAAATTTTAAGAATTTACCGCTATAATGATACTAATGATATGGTGGCTGTCGATGTTTCAGCTCTCGCTCATGTAGGCTTTTATTTAAAAGTTTCAGATGGCGATGTATACATCGTAGAACCTGTGAATTCAATTGAAAACGAGTGAATAATCAGTTCCGATGATCAAAAAATATGGTTGTCATTTGGCAAAAAGGAGAAGAATGATTCAGAGAGTTGGATTGATGTTGATTGAGAAATTTTGTTGGGAAAAAAGCATTGATTCGAGGTAAGAGAGGAATGTCAAAAATTAATTCGGTACAGAAATGTGTAAATTCTTCGAATTGATGCCATAATCACCTATTATTAGTTTCTCGGACTCTTATGATTTCAATTCGCAAATGCAATTGTGATATTAAGATATTCAGATTTTAAAAAAATACAATCTTCTTGGAATTATCAGAGACAGAGAAATAATCATCAAATTGGGAGGAAAACATTCAATTCATGTGAAGTATTCAAATTAATCTAAAATTTTCATTCGCTTGACCTATGTTATGAGAACATGCAAGAATCTTAATTGAAACAACATTATATCTAGTTTGTATTTCTGCGAATGTTTAAGAAATTTATATGACATTTATCAATAGCTAGATTGTTGGAAATAAAGAAGACTTTTCCTAATTAATAAACACAACGTATCAATATATCATTTGCAGAAATTCCTCATCTCTGAACATCTATGTAAAATTCAAATAAAAATGTTTTGCATCAATCAAATAATTCGCATAAAATCGTGTACTATTGTTTTGTAGACTCAACAGCTCCCATTATATTCACAACATGCACTATTCAATTTTATGGGTTTATTCAATCAACAAGTTGTTTAGTAGCTTACTCTACGAGTGAAAAAAATTCGAAAAAAAATGTTTCGCATCAAATCATATTATTTGCAAAAAATCATTCAATATTGTTTTCTAGACGCAACAGCTCCGATTACATTCACACCATAAATTATTGAATTTTGTGGATTCTTTCAATCGACAAATTATTTAGTAGGTTACTCTGCCGTAACGTTTGTTGGAAAAAGTTACAAGATCAAATTTTCACCGGAAAAGGTAGTGCACATGCTTCGAAATTTACTTCTATTGCATCTATTTTCTTTTTAATTCTACTGAACGTGGTATTTGCTTTTAGTTAATTCCAATAAGGAATTCACGACCTGTCACACACGTTTGATGTCAGAACATGAATACATCACATGGAACGGCTAATAGATTTACACGTTCATATTCAACTTATTGTACCCAGAGATTTCTATGGGATTAGTCCTTTTCATTAATTTTTTTCTTCGTTAAAAAAATCAAGAGAGAAGATTCTGAATATTGAAGCTCAGGGATTTCCATGGACACTATCTCAACAGCATACTTTATAGAAAGAGATCAGAAAAGATTGTTCTTTTTCTGGAAAATATTTGTTATTATTATCATTGGAAAAAAAATGCAATTTGTCGTAGGCATTACTATTAACAAATAGATTGCTTGGATTATCCTAATACCGAATCTGTGAGAGGTATCAAAAAAATTGTCGAACGAAAATTATTCATTTTATGAAAATACACATTTTTGGTTTAGCGACTTCTTTCCCTAACTACTATAGAAAAAAAATATCGGAGGTGGGAACGAAGCGCATGGCATCATTGCGCTTCGGAGCATTTAGTAATAGCTCACTTGGAGAAGATCGGGAAAAATGTTCTGAACAAATAATATTCCTCAGGACATTTTACATGAAATTCATTGCTGTCATTTTTTTCATATTTCCAGTGTTTAAGTATTTACTTTTTTTTTCTTCATTGTGGGCGAAATTGGAGTTTCGATAAATATTCATCCGTAATTATCTCTCCAATGCTTGTCAATGGGAAAAAGAGTTGAATAACTAAATATGTGCATTGTTAAATAACAAATATTTTTGGTCTGAGATATTTCCTTTTATCTCTACTTATTCGAGAGTTAACCCGGTATATTCGTGAGTACATCTTCGAATTGATAATTATCAACCAAGTTTTTTTGAGGACATCATTTTCAGGAAGAAACCGTATATGCCAGCGGATAGACACTGTTGCAAATTTTTGTCCGAAATTTCCAGTACACTTTTCGGAAATTTTTCTCGCATGTAATTTGCACTGAAATTTTAAGGAATTTCATTGTTGGACATGCAGAATTTCCTGGAAAACCCAGTGAAATCCATAACATACTGGATATTTTTATCCCGGGTCTTTAAAATCCGGAAATTGTTCGGCTATTTCTGCTGGTTAGTTGAAGTAACTAGTCTCGATAACCTACTTAGAATTTTTGTGGGTTATCACTCCTATTCTCGATCCACCTGTCGACATGTCGATACTAATTCTCCCACCAATTTGTGGATAAATAATCCTCAAATTTTCCGATAAATTTCAACGTATCGGATAATTTCATTCTCTCGGATCTAACTTCACGGGTTGGAGAAATCACTCCGGAAATTAAAAATCTATTTTTCATCGTATCTTCACGTGACTTAGAGCTGATTAGATTTTGGATGGGCTCTATCCAGTAGGATTCTTGAATTTTCAAAATCATGTCACCTTTTATGTTTCTCATGGTTTTTTCAGTAACTCTTATAATCAAAACAAGTGTTTTGAACCGTCATTGAACTTGGGTATCATCCTAAATCCATTTTATTAACTTCCCGACCCGAAGGGAGGAAGTTATTGTAATGACCCCGAAAATCGAATGTGGAAATTTAAGCATTTCTCCAGTTTTTTCCAAAAAACATTTGGAAAAAAGTCGAAAATCAGCGTTTTTTTGCAAACGAGACCATTTCTCCGTGCATAACGATGCGATTTCAAGTTTTTTTTGTTAGAAACGATGAATCTTGATATAACGCACAAATCATGGAATACTGGAAGACATTTAATCAGCAGTTCACTAGCTTTTTTCGAAATCGATATACATTCAAGAAACAATTTTACTTTTCTGATAAATTACATCTTTTCTCGATGCGGAATACGGCGATGTATGTGCATGGGAGTGTGTGAGTGCGAGCACGCGCACGGATTTTCTTGTCTTCTATGGGTATTTCCTCGGAGAAATGTGAGAAAAAGATTGAATAAATACATAATAAAAAAATTAATGAAAGAAAAAACAAATGGTCGGGAAGTTATTGGTGCGACCCGTAATGGGTCACATCCAATTCCACCAACCCCTACCGGTCATACCCTAAAGAGAGAGCGCGCGACCGGGCCTGATTTTTTTAAATTTTTTCTTCTCAAAATTCCGCGAATTTGGTCAAAACACGCCAAAACGACTTCGATTATGTATCGACAAAATAGGTAAAATATAAGTATATATTCAACTTCACTTCATACTGTTTATAATCAAAGTCAATCAACGCCATTTTTGAGTATTTTGACCAAATTCGGCGAATTTCAAGAAGAAAAGATTGAAAATAAAATAGATTGAGGATGAAATCCAACTTGTTTCATGGCTCAATATATTTGTGTTGATTACAAGAGTTACTGAAAATAAGACAAGAAGACTAAAACGTGACATAAATGTGAAAATTCAATTTTTTTTTTTGAAAATTCGATATTTTGAGCATCTACGGGTTGAAAAAAAAGAAAAAACAAAAAAATCATTTCTCCGAAATAGACTGTAGAAAAAAACTGAAAAAAAATTAAGAGTTACTTTTTCCAGCTCCTCAATCGTAGGAAAAATTGAAATTAATTTCCAAGAGGGTGAGGGTCAGCCGTTGACTTATTTCATCTGGAATACCTCATATACGATTAGGAAACAAGAAAAAAAGGAAAAAAAACAGTTGGCAGTAGCAGACTGGAACTCGAGACCATCGAATCTATAGGCTAGACGCTTACCCCTGCGCTACAGCAACTTTGCGGTAACCCTAATATTGGAACTCGTATATATTTTGTGTTTCAAACTTTGGGGGCGGGTTTCTCCTGTATTCTTGAGTGTTGCACTCTAGGACTTTGATGTTGCAACCCTGTTGTGGTCCTCTACAAATGAGGGGAAACTCGTCAAAATCGTTGACCCACACATCTGAGCCTTTCCTCGACAGCAATTGCACAGCTAGGTGAAATGAAAAATATGAAATGAGTTGAAATCATGAGATCGGAGAAAAATTCTATAAAATGACTTGAAATCCGTTAGTTCGGAAATCACCTTGAAATCACGTGAAATCAGCTATCATTATGTCATGACATTCGGCAGTAAATAACCCCACGGTATCGTCCGATACAATTGACACTTGCTAGGTCAATATAATAAGTTTAGGAAGAACAGTAATTTTCCACTTCATGTTTCCTACTACATAATGTAATGCATCTAATGCGACTCCAAATTCTAATCGGTACAACTGTTCAATCATTCCTGAGAATATAATCAAACTATCCTGAATTACCTCTTGCTCTCTAATGTACCAAACCCTCCAGATATCTCTTCCTTACGATACAAAAGGCACTTTCAGGTCATCGACTGATTCTACGTCCCCTTCGGTAAAATTATGTCAATGATTTTCACACAAACCCACTATCTAACTCCGAGGCTCACACTGTTCAAATGGGTTACTTCCGCACCTCCCCTCTCTAGCTACTTCAAATAGAATATCCGATCGATATATTGAGTCCGTTCATTTTCATCAGTCGTCCCTGGAACTTTTTTCACCTAATAGAAACTCGCTCTCGGAGGAGAGGAGCGTAATTGAATGTGCCACTATCCACAGAAATCGATACTCCCCCCGAAACGCTACTGCACTATTTGGACTCGAAAAACAATAATAACCTATGCAGTGATTTCTCATGTTTTCATGAATTATTCTGCACTAATTCAAAAACGACAACATGAAGATCAGTTTCAAAAGGCCCTCAAACAGCCACTTTCTTTAAATAAGTTTGTCGCCCGTCCCCTCTACTGGAACCGGAAAATTTAGAGTTGAGAATTTTGAAGGAAAGTGGCTTAAATTATTTCTCGGATTTCTGTTGTTTTTGATGATCCTCAGAGTAACATAACCCATGTTCCATGTAAGACAATACAAAGTGGCTGAACATCGGGTCAAACTCGCCACCGAGTTCCTCGACAATCGGTTGCGATCTTCGGCCGATGTTCCGCCGAACATTCGGACGTTACTTCGAGCCATCAAAGACGCTGATGTACGCTTAATGTTGGCGTCGATTATTAGCCAACCATCGGTGAAACAAAATTCGAAAATCGTTCATACATATTTGTTCCAATAGTTAACAATCGTTTTCTAACCCTTCTTATCATTTGCAGTGAACCAATAAGAAAAAAAATGACATTAAAAAAAAAAGAAATTTGCCCCCTGTGGGATTCGACGGCGAATCCTTCTGTACCATGGACCATCTGAAATTTCTTATGAAGATGGATTTTTTTCTGGTATATAAATATCCCAAAAAAATAAAGTCTTTTGTAAAAAAAAACTCGCCAAGAACGGGTGCGACCGTCGATTTGTTTACAAAAAAAATCTGAAATCGAGATAAAGCTATTGTACTAAGTACAAATTATTTTTTAAAAAAGTTATGAAATCTGAAAATGGCCGCCAAGCACTGATTCGTAAAACTTGCAGATCAGACAATCAGATCAGAGGATTGAATTTCCAACATAAATGTATTTTCAAATACAATTACCGTTAGGAGTATTCACTATTAATTTGTCAGGATGAAGAAACTTGTGAATTTCTTGAATAAAATTTCTTTTGATTTTTTCTCTCAAAATTACTTGTTTCCGAGATAAATAAAAAATTAACAAATGCTAGTTTTTTTTTACTTCATTCTGAATCATCACTTCTGATTCATTAATCCACAAAAAATTACTGCCAAGTGGAAGGTGGAACTCAGAAATATTAATAAAAAAATCGAATAGAAGCGAAAAATTATGATAATAATAATCAAGTCGATAAAAATTCCGTGTCAACCCACTTGCATGATTCGTCGTTACTCGAATTACATGCCAAGTGGGCTGACTCGGAATTTTTATCGACTTGATTTTGTTATTAGTTCTTGCCGTTCTTGGCGATAGTTTTTTACGGAAAACTTTTTTTTTTACTAGATGATTTCATACATTTTTGTAAATATACCCTTTCGATTCTTCAACTATATCCCAATTTTTTGGACAAGAAAATCGTTTTCAATTTTTCTAGAAGATTTTACACATTTCGGTAAACATACTTTGTAACTTTTCGTAAACCGGAGAACAATTCTAGACCACAAATTGACAAGTTCTTTTCCCATAAAACCATTTTCTCACACTCATTGCACCCATTTTCATTCATATATATCTTAAACATTACAACTTGTGCCAAATTCAACAACTTCCAGTCTCGATCGTGGCCTTTTCTCACAGAAATCCTCATTATTATTTTTTTTTATTTCAGATGAAATATTATTGTAGAATGATTTCTGGTTTGGAGGTTGGATTTTTTATGGCATGCCGTGCGATAAGTCGAGTTTATCGCACGCTGCGCTTTGCGCAGCGTGCTTCAAACTTGACTTCTGCATGATGTGGCATAAAATAGTATAGACCACTCGGGCATAAACTTCGTTTTCAACGAATGTGAATACAGACCTCGCCTTCGGCTCGGCCTGTAAACTTCACATTCGTCGAAAACGAAATTTGTGCCCTTGTACTCTAATGTACTATTTTTGGTACATTAGCTCACTAACGAGAATCAATATTACTGAGGATTTTGACTGCGATGAAAGTAGTTATAATTTTCCACCACTATCACCTATCACTTTACTGGAAGAATTGTTATTAGTTAACATTTTTGTTCATCGAACGAGAATCATTCCGTTTAATCGACAGCCGCTGGTGTTTATGTCGAGTGATCTTTAAAGGCGGGTTCGATCCACCAATCCCTTTTGAATGTTCGACTGACGTCATCCATCACAGCCAACTTCCTACACCTCACGAGGCGTCAGTGCTACCACCGTTCCAAAAAAAATCTACCTCGAATTTTATTATGAGAATGAAATGAAGAAAACGGCAGATAATGAAATTCTTTGGATTGGCATATTTCATTGGTTTTAGCATGAAAAAATATTATAAAAATTACCATCGATAGCTCATAGCAACATTATATACTGAAAGTATAACTTAAAATGTGCTGCGGTATCAAATTTTTACAAAAAAAAATAAAAACCGTTTTACGGGTTGTGGAGGGGGAAGTTGGCTGGCGTATATAACAGGCAGTAGCGCTCCCGTTCTTAGCGACGGGACCCAACTGCGTCCCTTGACCACGTGGTGTTTTTATTTGAATCCCCAAATGTGATTATCAACAATTAATTCACTTATGTGTTACTCCGATGAAAAGAGTTGATTGATTAATTTACTATTCTTAAATTATTTAGGCCTTCATTCGGGGTATTAATATCTATATTCTGTATATTAGGAGAGAGGATGGATGCATGCCATCCATCCATTTATTCGAAAAATAGCCTACAAATATTAAGTCGGTTCAGATCATCGGCCGTAGAGCGGCCTTTCGTCGCGGCCCCGATGTTTGGAGTGCGGATATGGCGCCAATATTTGCCCTTTAATCAGAGCATCGATATTCGGCGAATAGATATTGGACCGATGTGTGGCCGTATTGTATAGATCGGCAAATCTTACATGAGATTCCTTCCTCCTTTTACCAAGAAAAAGCGCACTTTACCGTACAGTTATGACGAAAAACATCCCTCGGCTTCGCCTTAGGCAGTAATCCACACGCGGGTTGAAATGTTCTGTTTTCTTTCCTTGATGCACAATCTACTATAAACGAAAATAATGCACAATCAGATTTCTATCAGAGAAATAGTTTCAAATCGAATGAGGATTTTAAAAAAATTCTTGATGAAATAAAAAATTAGTAGAAGGACCAACGTCCTTGGCGCGGATCAGAAGATGGGAATTAGATTGATACTAGACAATGAGTTGAAAAACTCCGCGCCAAGAACGTTGGTCCTCCTACTAACTTTTTATTTCATCAAGAATTTTTTTTAAATCCTCATTCGATTTGAAACTATTTCTCTTATAGAAATCTGATTGTGCATTATTTTCGTTTATTCGACATTGCTGACTTGGTTTTCTTTTTCATTTCTTTGTATTTTTCAAAAATTTCTACTTCCCAGTAAGAACCAAACAAAACTTTTTCTTGGCGCAGTTTTTTTACAAAAACATATGTTTTTGTTTTTTTAGTGAGATTTCATTATTTTTTTCAAAATAAACAAGGAATCGTCTTTATATCCTGTCAATTTTTTCATTTTCAATTCAATTCGCCTCATTTATTTTTCACACGATAAATCATCTTTCCAATTAATAATCGAAGTAAAATAAATAGTTCTATTGCACAGTCGTTATTTGCACCGACTTTTAATTATTTATTCAAGATTTTCCGACTGAATTTGCTTTTTCGAGAATTCATTTGTGCACGAAACTCGAATGAAAAATATCTGTGGAATTCATCATTCGTGCACCATATTCAATTTGTAAATTCCCGGGCTTCCCTCCTTGGTGCGTGTGGTTGTATTGCACTGCTACCAACTCAGTAACAAAAAAATGATAGGAGTTGACGTGAAATGCGAGAATGTACATATGAACCCGTTGCAATGCGCGTATTTTTTCAAATATTGCTTCGAACAAAAAAATAGTTACATCAATGAGAAGCTTGTGGCCAATTTATATAATGTAACTACGAGTATTTTTCATGTAGCTCGTCACGTTTGTATTTTATTTAATGGATATGATTCGAAGGTAGTGGAGGGGGTAGTTGCTTCATGTATAGATACACAGCACCGATCGGCCTGATGTTTTGTACAATCGGAGTCAAAACTTTTCTTGGCCGATACGCTGCCGCGTATCTCGACTAAAGAGCTACATAGAGCTCCATAGGAGAGGGTAGGGCAANTATGTAGCTCGTCACGTTTGTATTTTATTTAATCGATACGATTCGGAGGTCGTGGAGGGGGTAGTTGCTTCGTGTATAGATACACGGAAGCGATCGGCCTGATGTTTGGTACCATCGGAGTCAAAACTTTTCTTGGCCGATACGCTGCCGCGTATCTCGATTATAGAATCTTTCCATCAACGTCGTAGAGGAGAATATGTGTTTGTTAATAAGTTGAGATGTCAGAGAGTATTTGGTTACATTATTACTCTGATAAATATTGTACGTTGTTGATTGAAGTAGAGAATGTTCAACCGAAACGTGGATTTAAGGGTGATTAAATCAATTTTCGTTAATCAGTCCATTTGCTAGATATCATTTGGTGTACATTTTTCGGGTTACTGGTAGACTTGACGTTTGTCGATGTTTTTTGGTGCGTAGAATCTGAATAATAATTCAATTTTTTTATAAGATCATGTTACGGAAACAGTTACATATAGGAAATATAATTTCAAACAATAGATGTTTGATACGTAAAAATACAGATTTTATATTATCGAGATACGCGGTAGCGTATTGGCCAAGAAAAGTTTTGACCGACTGAGCAAAACATCAGGCCGAACGCACCGCGTATCTATATATCAGGCCGAACGCACCGCGTATCTATACACGAAGGAACTACCCCTGCCACTACCTCCGAAACACATTTATTGAATAAAATGAAAACGTGATACCCTACGAAAAAAAATAGCTTTAGTTACATCACATAAATCGGCCACGAGCTTTCCATTGATATCACTATTTTCTTTTTCGACTTAATATTAAGGACATTACGCGCATAGCAACGGGATCATATCCACATTCTCGCATTTCACATTATCTCTGAGCAGTGTGAGATTTCGTTTTTGAAGTTGGTAGCAGTGCGCTCCAACCTCACGCGCAGAGGAGGGAGATTTGAATAGCGCATTACTCTTTCTCTCTCCTTCTTAAATTCTACTGATTTGCATTTTTTAGACTCATCATCGACTTATTGTAAAAATTAATGAAAAATTGATGAACAAGGTCATATAGCGCTGTATATTGCATAGAAATTTTTCCCCTATCCTCGATTAATTTAGATTTTCAACTCAGTCCGTGAATAACATGTGGGCGAGTTTATTTCTGAGGTTATTTTACGCGGGTAATTTGAACGTTTGATTTTCTCATGAAATTCTCAAATCTAATCGGAGCATGAATTATAAATAAATGTAGGAAAGAAATACCTTTTTTTCTTAGAGCAGAAGTGATTGAAAATAGTTTTTGATGCGCGGAAAAAATCAATTCGATTCATACGAAAATGATCGTATGCTCGTTTTGGAAAAATGACTGAAATCTCCCAAAAAAACAAAAACAAATGTTTTTGCAAAAAAACTGCGCCAAGAAAAAGTTTTGTGCGATCGTTTCTGGAAAGAAAAAACTTTTTTTTCTGGAAACCACAAGTCCCATAGAAATTTTGCACAAAATAAACAAATAAAAATCAAAGCCAAGTCAAAAAATGTCCAATGGATCATGGAATGTGCTATGAGATTACTATGGGGAGGATAACTCTGAATAGAAGGATTTTCAAAAAAATCTTCATAAAATGAAAAATTCAGTAGAGACAGGATTCAAAGTTCTTGGCGCGGAGTTTTCCAACTCATTGTCTCGTATCAATCTGTATCTTCTGATCCGCGCCAAGAACTTTGAATCCTGTCTCTACTGAATTTTTCATTTTATGAAGATTTTTTTGAAAATCCTTCTATTCAGAGTTATCCTCCCCATAGTAATCTGATAGGACATTCCATGATCCATTGGACATTTCTTGACTTGGCTTTGATTTTTATTTGTTTATTTTTTGCAAAATTTCTATGGGACTTGTGGTTTCCAGAAAAAAAAGTTTTCTTTTTCCAGAAACGACCCCACAAAACTTTTTTATGGCGCAGTTTTTTTGCAAAAACATTTTTTTTTGTTTTTTTGAGAGATTAGTACTTTCCGCCCGAGAGAACAATTTTTCACCCTAGAGCGGAAAGTAGTCAGTTTCCTCCCGTTTATAAGTGAACAAAGTAAGAACTTTCCGTGCAGGTTTGTGAAAAAAACATTTTCCAACCATAAATAATTTGAAATTTAATAGAGAATAATTGTTACCTTCTGTTAATTTCATATATCTCCTTCAGATTCCCAGATATGAACAATAAACCAGTTGCACGAGCCAACATCACGCTCCGGATCATTTTCAGTGGATGGATAGTAAGTGTGTGAAGTACGCGCTTTTACTTAACGGGCTATATCTCTGTAAATAATAGTGTTCGGTGCGGATAGTCGACGCGTGTAGCACCCTATTTTTCCAGGTCTCTTCTCTGGGGTTGTAAGTTCCAAATATACTGATTACAGTACGGCGACACAGTTTCTCGTATCTGACATTAGCGGCGAGTAATCCGAAAATGGCTCTGACAGCTTTTGATGGAATAAAAAAAATTAAACACTTCACATGCACTAATAGAGTTTGGTTATATTAGTTATAAATAATTTAAATTGTTAATACACTGAATTCCTCTGGTAATATTACACTAGTTGAGGTTCTAATTAATTGCACAAATCACTAATTAACTAAATTTAGTTTATGGATATTTGGTACTTTTATTTTTGGTATTAACAGAGTGCAAAGAATAATGTTTTGACTCTTACAGGATCGTGAAGCTAACTAACTAAATTTTCTGTTTTCTTGAAGTGAGTGAGGAAAATGGGGGTGTATTTGAAATACAAATTTTGAGAGTGATGGTTGCAAGCGACAAATAATTTTGCAGAGAGTTTCTCTTAGTTTTGTAATTGGTGAATTTCTAGGGAGGGTGTGAAAAGAAGGAAGACGTCTGTGTGGCCGTTTCACCCGCATAGAAAAAAATATAAGCCAAAACTTATAAGTGAGATATAGTGATTTTGCCGGAATTATATCTTGAATATATCCGCCTTGTATACTAGGTATATGCTAGGTATACCCGGTGGCATATATGTACACACATATATCCAACATATATTTCAAATATTGCATTTTTTGCCGGAAAGTATACCACATATAAGCGGATATAAGTGACATATATTTCTATACAGTGGACTCTGGTTAGAGTCGACTGTTTTGCGGGATACGGGAAGCGAATTCGGAGAATTCGACGCGATTTCCCTGCCCCCACTACGCGGTCACGCCGAGCCCGACTTCCGAGAACTGGGAACGATAAAATGAAAAATACTATTTCTTTTCTCTCTCCATTCAACACTTTATTTTAATGATAAACGTTAGTTCACAGTTTCAACTATAATAGCAATATTCATTTAGATTCAGACGATTTTTTTATTATCAATATTGTTAATTTCATTGACTATATTTGATCACAGAAGCTTTGTACCTAACATTCCATAGAACAGATATTTTTTCTGGAGTTGACGAACCATGTGAATCAAAAATGTTCCAGTCGTTTTCTTTACCTCCCTTCATTATTTGATTTAATCCAATTTCGAATTAATTTTATGCCAACAAAACGAGATCCTCCCCCCATGATAGGCAGAAGTGGACTAAATTTTTTGATCGACAATTCAAATGCAGAATATTTTATTTTTAGTCTTTACTGGAATCGGAAGACAATAGCAATTTGAAGAAAATATTGGAGTGTTTACTCTCCGCCTTGCGTGGGGACAGAGTGGGGGAAGCGCTCGAGCGGCGAGACAAAAAAATTGAGGGGAAGTTCGACAGTAACCAATATGCCTCTAACCAGAGTCCACTGTATATATATATCTTTTCCATGTGGGCAACATGAGTTTGGGGCCCTCGGGGAAAGTCCCAAGAGCAGCAAAAAAAGGGTGTGAAATTTTCCTCCGTGCGCTCGAGTTTTATGACTCGTACGTGATTTCTGGTATTTCTCAAAGTGGAGGGTTTCGAATTTTTTGTATTTCCGGCTTAAATTCTATGGATGGGGTAGTTTATGACCTTGAGAACGAAATTTTTGTTGCACGAGAAATGGTTATTTGTACATCAAATATTTTAACTTGTTTTACATTTTTAGTTCCCACAGTTACATCTATATGAGACTGAACAAATTCCCCTTCTTGAGAGTTTATAATTAAGCGATCAAGAATTAAATAGAACTATCTGATAAATCAAAATTTCTTGAACATAAAATACATATGACAATTACTATAAGCATCGTTTGTAAAATGCTCGAGCTATAATATTTTTTAAAAAGTTTACGTTAGAATACAAATATATAATCAATAACAAAATTTTTTACGCAGATTGTCTTTTATCAGTATCTCTTTTTTCATTACCATTCTATTCTTTATTGGACGGAATGTCACTTAACAATGGGGAAAGTTTGCGCATATTACGGTCAAACTCCCCTTTCCTAGTTTTAACTCGCACTGAGCGAATGATCCCATCGTTCCCTGGATATGTTTTGATGACATGACCTAGAGACCATTTTCTAGGTGGCAAATTGTCATTTCGAAGAATTACAATTGTTCCTTCTTGAATGTTGTGGCCACCCTTGGTCCATTTGCTTCTCTAATTCTGCTCATTTAGATACTTCTTGTGCCACCTTGTCTATTGAACGATCCTTGAACTATTGTTGTATTTTCTGAATTGTTTACCAATAAGATAATCTGTTGTTAGGAGTGGCACTAAAGTCAGGCTCAGGTAGGCTCATGATCGAATCGCCAATTAGGAAATGACCAAGGGAAAGTACAATAATGTCGTTAGGATCTGTGGAAATGGGTGTTAAAGGACGGGGATTTAATATTGCCTCAATCTCGATCACTAACATGTTGAATTCTTCATAAGTGATTAAATCATCGCAAATTCTCTTCAGGTGATATTTGAATGACTTCACTCCTGCCTCCCAAAGATCTCCGTGGTGGGGGCGAGTGGAGAGATGAAGTGCCATGCGATGCCTTGATCTGCGAGATGTTCGTGGATGTTTTCATTGTGATGCTTAGCTTGTGCCAATGAGTAAAGCTCCTTAATTTATTTACTGGCACCGATGAAATTACTGCCGCTGTCTGAATAAATGTTCCTCGGTTTTCCTCGCCTGGCGATGAAACGTTTCAGTGCTGCAATAAATCCTTCCGTTGTTAGATCTGACACTACTTCGAGATCAATGGCCTTGACCACTAAACACACGAAGACTGCCGCCCATACCTTTATTCGATTTCGATTTCGAAATTTCTTTTCTTTCAGATAGTAAGGGCCAATAATCTACGTCGATATTAGAGAATGGCCGTGCTTCTGTGATACGAGTGCTTTGGAAGATTGCCCATCATATACTCACTCTGCGGAGGATTGGCCTTTGTACATGTGACGCCCTCTCTTATAATCTGTCGTATTCTTGCGCGTCCACCAATTAGCCAATATTTCTTTCTTATTGCAAACAGAGTCCTTTGACTACCAGAGTGGAATTTGGTGATGTGTTTATTACGTATCAAAAGTGTAGTAACGTGATGTTCCCTTGGGATCAAGAGGGGATGTTTTTGATCAAAAGGAATTTGCATTTTTGAGGCATCCAACAACACGTAATAAATTCTTCTTATCCAAAAAAGGTCAAGGACCTTGTATTTACTCTTGGGATGCAAAATGTTTCCTTTTTTCAATTCCTTCATTTCCTCAACAAATGCAGACTCTTGAACGATTTTTATGATTCGGTCGCTGGCTGCGTTTAATTCTTCTGCTGATGGAGGCCCTTTGATATGGTTCCTCGTTCTGAATCGAAAACCATATGCGAACAATCTTCTTAAATATCCAATACAGGAGAAACGCCGAATGTATGGCAATTTCTCAACTTAAGGTTTCGTGGGAATTTTTGAATTCGCCAGGAGGCAGTGAATCTTTCGCATTTCGGGAATTTCTGCTGGAATAATGAGCTCACTTTTCGGCCAATCCCTTTCTTCTTGAGCTAGCCATGATGGTTCATATTTCCAGTTGGATTCTTGAATAAACTCACTCGGAAATGATAATTTGATTTATCTGATGAGTGATGGTCGTTTCGTTGTATTGTACAAATCAGCGAATTAAAGTGCGGATCAAAGTTCCAATCGAGGCAGTGATATTGGTTTAATGGGCGCAACGCGATACTTGGAGCACAACAATCGAACTTGTGTATTCCCCTTGATGTCAGTGGATCGCAGGTAGATGCATGCTCCATAACCCTTCGTACTAGCAGCACAAAAGCCATGGAGTTGTATTTGACGAGCTTCAGGTATGATACTCCGTCGGGCGAACGAAATGTTATTTAACAACATTAATTGAGTTGAATATTTCTGCCACTCTGTCAGAATATGAAGGGGAATAGAATTATTCCAGTCTGATTTTTCTTCCCACAAGCGATGGAGGATCATTCTCCTCTTGATAATTACTGGCCCGAGAAATTCCAGTGGATCAAAGATTTTTGAAACGTCCGAGAGTACTGTCCATTTCATGACCTTGGATCTAGATTACAATGGTTGCACAGTAAAGACAATTGCATCTTCCTCAGAGTTCCAATGTAATCCCAAAGTTTTGATCGTGGGATCGTCGGAGGTTTTTAACTGAATACTAACGTTTCCTTCTGGTAATCCCTCTAGAAGCCGCCGATCGTTGGATCCCCATTGACGTAAGTTGAGGTGCCCTTTTTTCAATACGGAGTTGATTTCCTCTCGTAACTTCATAGCTTCCTCAAAGGTGTCTGCGCTAGTTAACAGATTATCCACGTATAAATCACATTTAATAATTTTTTCTGCTTCAGGAAATTCTTCACATTCGTTGTCTTCCAACTGGTGTAGACAGCGAATAGCGAAATAGGGAATCGAGAATAATCCGAAAGTTACGGTGTTCAATTCGTACACCTTTTGATTGCCATTTGAGTCTTTCCACAATACTCATTGATATTTTCTGTCTTCTTTTTGAACTCAAAGCTGACGGTATATTTTTTCAATGTCGCCTGTGAGTACGTATTGATGAGTGAGGAAGTGAGTCAGCAATGAAAAAATGTGATGTTGAATGGTCGGTCCTGTCATTCAACATTCATTTAATGACACTGGGTCACCGAGTTTCTTGGCCGAGCCGTCAAAAACGGCTCGCACCTTGGTAGTGAGACTCGTGGATTTTATAACTGCCTGGTGTGGCAGGTAAAAACCGTCATTTATAGGAGGGTGTACTGTACATTAAGACATGTGACCTAAATCGATGTATTCTTGCATTACGCCTGAATATTGGCTTTTTAACTGTGGATTCCTCTTGACGTTTCTTGTAATGAACGGAAACGATTTTTTGCCATTTTAAGACAATCACCGAGTTTTGATTTATTACCATTGAATGGTAAGGCCACGGTGTACTTTTCACTTTCGTCGCGAGTGACATGTTGCTTAAAATATTCTTCACCTGCGATTTCTTAACTTGAGATATGTTTTTCGGTATGAATATCATCCATTTCACAAAAAAATTTTACTTGTTGTTCTACACACGTCAGATGATTGTTTGTGATCTGTTTCTTTGAAGATGGATATTTAGCGGAAACACTGCCTCCAATTATCCATCCCAATTGTGTTTCTTGTAGTAGAATATCTGTGGTCAGGACTGCTAATTCGAATTTGCCCTTGACATAACATTGCAAGAGTTGTGCCTGAGCTCAGCAATATTTCAAAGGGTGCTAGCTGGTCAAATCTTGGATCGGCTAGTATGATATGCTTGGAAATTTTCAAACTACTTCTATCGATCGGTTCACTGGAGAGTAATCCGCCTAAATTGGTGACCGTAAGGAAGTTGCGCTGCCTGGTGTATTCATTTATTTTTAATTTGATTGTGGCTTTCATCAGATGATTTGTAGTAAGATGAGAATCAGCAATAGCCATGATGAGAATTTTAAGACTCTCTAAAGACAAATTCAGCTGTCTCGCGAATTTTTCTGTGATGAGATTAGAGGTTGACCCAGTGTCGAGAACTGCTCGACACTGTATCGGCTCGTTTGCATGATTCGTAACATAAATCGAGGCCGTAACAATTGAATCTTTGGAAGTAATCGTGGCCACCAGGGTAGTTGTCAACTTAGGTTCCGAGGTTGTCGTCGTTAGTCATGCCGATGGCGTCCGCAAAGTACTTAGTTCTGCCTCTGAAAGGTACAGAAGATCATTGTGTTTTTTTGTTTGACAAATAGAACACGGCGAGCATTTACAGAATCGAGTTGTATGGTTAGGTCGCAAACAGTTGAGACATAAACGTGCGTTGCGAGCTACCTGTGTGTGTGAAGTGTTCATTGCGAAAATTTTTCCACAATTTTCCAACGTGTGTGATTCCTTACACAAGGGGCAAGACTTGTCGGTTGCTGACCTCAGGCGAGGGTGCGCTTTTTGACCGTCAGACTTGTGATTTCCATTCTTTTGTTTTTGTGAATTGGAAATTGTTGAAGGGCCTTGATTACCCTCTGTTGGAGTCATCGGTGCAAGTTTTACCGCTTCTTTCCTTAAGAAATTCATGAATTCCTCGTGTGTGGGTATTTTGTTGCCTTGCTGTGTCCCGTGTCACGTTTTGGCAGTCTCTTTATCTAGTCGACTGAGAAGAGTGTGGACTAGTGGAGTATCCCAGTGTTCGACGTTCTCTCCGAGACCTGTCATCGCTAGGACCTGCGCCGGAACGTGATTAATCAATTTTCTGATTTCTTCTGCTGAATTTTTCTTCATTACAGGTGTTTCCATCAGAAACACCAGAAGATCGTAGTGACGAAGAACGAGGACGTATTCGATGTCTTATATTGATTCAAGTAGTTTCCAGGCTGCTGCGTAATTTTTGTCAGTTGGCGCGAAGGCACTGATCGCGTCTGCAGCCGCTCCTGTGTGGGCGCGTTTTATCAGATGGAGACGTTGTTCGTCGGTCAATGTTCCGCGATTGTGAATCGTTGGTTTGAACCAATCTCTATATGGTCTCCAATTTTCCAGCTTCCCGTCAAATTTTTTAATTTCTATCTTTGGCAAAGATGAGTAGTAATCATGTGTTGCTTGATGTGGAGTGATGGAAGGCGATCGTGTGCCCTCATGGCTCTCTCGTTGGCTGTCGGCGCATTCCGATCACGCTCGCGATTGGGATCTCTGAACTTGCGAATCATAACCATTAAGTCTTCAAAATCATCTGTGATGACTTTCGATCTTTCTTCATGATCGACGTTGGGATCAATTGCAGTCAGGTCTTCTTGGATCAGCGGCAGTGTTTCAAGACCTTGAGTGATTCTTAGAAGATTTCTATCGATGTAGGCTGGATCTGCCCAACTTTCAGATTTTTCTAGATGATTTTTCAATTTGGTGATTCTAGGTTTTATCTGAGCTCGTTCCCGAATTAGGGCTATGCATCGTTCCTTGATTTCTTCTGGGGTCGGAGTCGTTTTGATGGAGATTGGAAGACAAGGATTGACGTGGAAAAAGGATGGAGAATTGACGATTCAAACTTATGAGATTACCTTTATTGTGTAGTCGACGTCCGTCATTGGCAGGTAGATGCGTAGTAGCTATCTCAGCTCCACGTGGACTGTGAATCAGGGCTTGCTCGTTGCGTAGTTGGATGTTGTGGACAACTGGTGAGTAGTTATATAATGCCGATTCTGGAGCGACGTTTTTGACGTCGACCTGGTCGTTGGGGCCCAGTAGGGGGGTCAGATGAAAATGGGTGGGTGTTTGATTAATTCGCGGGTTCATGGTACAATTCGCGCTTTGATTCGCGGTGCCGCGGTTGAATTCGCGGTTTGATTAATTAATTCGCGGCTTTTTCCCTCGAAATAATGAAAGTGTTAATTACTGCGCGGGGTCGCGATTTAATTCGCGGTTTGATGAATTATTTCGTGACGGTTTCCCTCGAAGTGATGAAAGTGTTAATTAATTCGCGCGGTCGCGGTTTAATTCACGGTTCGACTCGCGGGGTCACGGTTTATTTCGCGGTTCAATTCGCGGTTTGATTAATTAATTCGCCATTTTTTCCCTCGAAGTGATGAAAGGGTTAATTAATTCGCGGGGTCGCGTTTTAATTGGCGGTCTGATTTGCGGGGTCACGGTTTAATTCGCGGCTTGATTAATTAATTCGCGATTTTTTCCCTCAAAGTGATGAAAGGGTTAATTCATTCGTGGGGTCGCGTTTTAATTCACGGTTTGATTAATTAATTCACGATTTTGTCCCTCGAACTGATGAAAGGATTATTTAATTCGCTGGTTAATCAATTTAATACGCGGTTTTGCATTACAAAGGACCTTCTCGGTGACCTAGTCAATCCTCCCCGCGAGGGAGTGAGTGAAGAGATTAATTCATTCGCAGGTCGCGATTTGATTCGCAGATTAATTCCCCAGGTCACGGCTAAATTCGAGGATCGATTGATTAATTAATCGATTAGTATACCCAAACTTCTCAGTACACCGCCGCGAGGGGTGAAAGGGTTAACTAATTCGCTGCTGTAGAAATAATTGAAGGGGCTCCTCTTCTTCTTCAAACATTGACACCTGGCTCCACTTGACATGTCTGAACTTGAGTTTTCCGGTACTTTCTCGTTTGCCGCCCCCCCTTCGTGTGAAATTGTTGTTGATAACGATATCAATATATAAATATTTATTTAAAAAAACATTTTCCTGTCACATGTCTGAACTTGAGTTTACCCGTACTTTCTGTTTGCCGCTCCCATTCGTGGGAAATCATTGTTAATAATGATAGCAATATATAAATACTTATTTCAAAATACATTTTTTTCCTGGCACGTCTGAACTTGAGTTTTCCCGTACTTTCCTGTTTGCCGCTCCCATTCGTGTGAAATTGTTATTCATAACGATATCAATATGTAAATATTCATTTTTAAAAGAAGAGTTCAGAAGGGGAGGGAGTATGTATATCTGCAAAAGCAGAGGATCAGTCATTCAAAAACTTAGGTACCCCCACCAATTTGGCATAGTCCTCGACAAATTTTACACGTTGTAGTAGGAGGAGTTTCCGAAAAATCTCCATCTGCTGCAAACTGATAAGAATGGAAATGCATTAGAAGATGTCCGAACGCAATCTTTTGTTTACATAGACTTTTTCGGTTTACCTGGGAACGCACGTTGTACTCACAACCCTAAGAACATGATGTTTGACAAAGTGAGGCAGAGTTTTTGGACCCTTTGATGTCTTATCGCACCGCAAAGATTAAATATTATCTAAGCCATTTTTCAGCTATTTTTTTTCCACGAACAAAAAATGTTGCTATTTTGTTAATAATTTTCCATGAGTCAAATGATTCTTTTTCAACCAAGCACGTAAGATTTTACAGAGTGTACAAGCGTAGGCACACCTACATATGTATCTATATAAACAAATTTCACCTTGATTTTCCGCTAGTTCTTTAGTGTCTTTATCATGAACAACATGGATCCTAACGCGTGTAAAAGATTATTGAGGTCATTAGAGGATTCGTATGAAATAGTGAAAATGAATAGGAGACCCAGGGAAATTCAACAATGGCTTAATCATATCAGAGAACATTCGAAAGAAATTAATGCATTATTGAAGAGGAGTGCGAGTCATAGTGAGAAAAGACGTTTAACTCACATGTTAGGATGACTGAAAGCGTTCTACGTAAGATTCAGCAACTTGGAAGTGATAGGAGGAGACTTAAGGGGTAATTTAACCGATAGAGTCCGATGGGAGGACTTACAAAGTGTTTTTGAGGGTCGTATGAGAACAGGAGTGATTATTAACGTGAAAAATCCAGACATACCCAAATTTTTAGATGATGCTAGACGAATGCTCTGTGTACGTTTGAAAAATGCATTGAAACAAGAAGGAAGTTTGAAAGTGAATGTAGTGTTAACGTGTAAATATGAAATTAATAGAGATGAACATCTCATTGAANTAATTATTGATGCCTCCTGCTTTTTATGGTCGATTATGGCCGCTCGCTGTAACGTTCAAGACAAGAAACGACCTAACTATACTCAGCTTTCAGCACTGTCATGAAAAGCTTTGGTAACTTCAATGACCCATGGCATTAAAAGACATTCCCAAGTTCGAGAAAATGAATGAATTGTCGATTAATGTATATGGAATCGACAGTGACGAAGAATCAGAGAAAAAATGGAAGAGGAAGAAAGAACAATTCACCTTCTCATGATTGAAAAAGACGACATCCTCGATGATGAACAGGAAAGAATTCATCACTATACATGGATTTCAAATTTCGCTCGTTTAGTTGGTGTGCAAATTTCAAAAGCTCAACATAAAACACTCATATGTGACAGGTGTTTGTGTCACTTTTTCAAAAAAGAGGCCTACACTAACCATAGGGTCGATTGTATATCGATCAATAAGTGTCGAATGATTTTTCCTCATCGTGGTGAAAAATATGTGAAATTTCAAAATTTCAAAAATCAATTGACTGTTCCATTTGCTGTATACGCTGATACTGAGTGTTTATTGGAAAAAGTGTCCGATGACAATGATGTAAATACCAAAATATACCAAAATCATGTACCATTCAGTGATGCATTTTATGTGAAATGTAGCTAGGATAACTCAAAATCGGAACTCTCTATTTATCGTAGAAAAGACTGTGTAGAGTGGTTTATTGAGCAGCTACGTATTTTAGCTATAAAAGTTGATGCTGAATTACAGAGAAATGAGCCCATGAACTTGACTTTCGAGATCGAGCGAGCCTATAATGCAGGTAACACAGGTCATATTTGTGGCAGGGCATTCACCGAAAAAGCAGTGAAACATCAGGACCATTGCCACTTTACGGGAAAATATCGCGGAGCAACTCATCCCGGTTGTAACCTGAATTACACAGAATCGTGTGTAATCCCTGTGGTTTTCCACAATTTGTCAGGTTGTGACTCGCACTTTTTCATTAAGTCCCTCGCGAGACAATTCGAGGGCTCTGTGATATTACTCGCAATTACTAAAGAGAAATACGTTTCCTTCACGAAATCGGTCAAATCGACAAGAGTCCACATGAGATTCATTGACTCATTTCGTTTTATGGCAAGCAGTATCGATAAACTTTCGTCATATTTAGAAGATGAAAAAAAAAATCACCGCCAGTCGTTACACTCGAAAACGACAATTCGAACTCGTTGTACGCAAAGGAGTTTTCCCATACGAATACAACAATTACCACGGAAAGAAGGCTTTTATTCTCGACTGAATGATGAGCACATATCCGATAAAGATTACAACCATGCATGTGATGTGTGGAGAAATTTCAGCATCAGAACACTCGGTGAATATGCGGATTTATATCTGAAAACCGACGTATTGTTGCTAGCAGATATTTTCGAAAATTTTCGAGAGAGTTGTTTCACCGCATACAACTTAGATCCTCTTCATTATTATACAGCACCAGGACTGGCTTTTGATGCAATGTTAGAAATGACTGGAGTTCAACTGGAATTATTTGAAGACCCTGAAATGTTCCTTTTCATTGAGAAAGGCATTAGAGGAGGACTGTCGCAGTGTTCTAACCGATATGGAAAGGCTAATAACCCCTACATGGGTGCTAATGAGTATAACCCAGAGGAAGAGGAATTGTATGTGATGTATCTAGATGTGAATAACTTATATGGAGCAGCAATGAGTCATCATTTGCCGAGTGGGAATTTCTGTTGGATGGAAGATTGGTCATCCCTCAACATCCTGAACATTCCAGATGACTCAGAGACTGGATACATCCTGGAGGTTGACCTGGAGTACCCACAGGAATTGCATGAAGAGCATAAAGATTTACCACTGTGCAAGGAACACATAATCCCTCCAAACGGTCAGGCAAAGTTACCAAAATTATTGACCACGTTGAACTCCAAAAACAATTATGTCAATCATTATAAAAATCTCAAACAATATTGTAGTTTGGGCTTAAAAATCACTATAATTCATAGAATCTTGAAGTTTTCTCAAAACTCGTGGTTAAAAAAATATATTGATTTAAATCCTAATTATCGAAAAAATTCTCAGAATGACTTTGAAAATTTTTTTTATAAATTCATGAATAACGCGGTTTTCGGAAAAACAATGGAAAATGTCAGGAAACATCATGATGTGAAACTCATATCAAGATGGGATGGACGATGAGGTGCTGAGAGTTGGATATCGGAACCCAACTTTCCTAGTAGTATTATTTTCGATAAGGATTTCATAATAATCCAGATGAGCCGAACGAAAATTAAATTTAATAAACCACTATACGTAGGCTTTAGTATTCTAGATATTTCTAAAATATATATTTATGATTTTCACTATAATTATGTGAAAAAAAGTTTTAAGGATAGGGCAAAACTATTGTACACAGACACGGACAGTCTTATTTATCATTTGAGAGTAGAGGATATTTATTCAATTATGAAAAATGATATTGATAAATTCGACACTTCTGATTATCCAATAAATAATGTATATAATACACCTCTGAAGAATAAGAAGAAATTAGGTGTAATGAAAGACGAAAATCATGGCAAGATTATGACTGAGTTCGTGGGGCTCCGAGCAAAAATGTATAGTTTTAAAGTGTCTGGTGAAGATCGAGAAAAATCGCGGGCCAAAGGAGTGAAAAAATCAGCATTGAAACGTACTACATTTGAAGACTATAACGCCTGTTAGAACCAACATAAAAATGTGTGGATGTCACAGAATATGATTAGATCGATCAAACACGATGTGTTCACCATCAATCAAACTGAACTAGCTCTGAGTTCGGATGATGATAAGCGCATTCTCCTGTCAAATACGACAGATACTTTGCCTTACGTTTTTAAGAATAATAATATTGTAAATAATTTGTAAAAGGATGATGGATGGGAGAAATAAAAAAATAGTTTGTTAGGAAAAAAAAAGTTTTTATATTCAATAAAATGCCTCATACATGTGTCTCTTTAATCGACCCAACGACTATGCTACCAGTTTCATCTTCTTTTGTTACTCGGAACAACAACAACAATAATGCTATAAGCCAAAGAAAAAACATTCCCACTGCTGCTGCAAAAAATAATATTGTGACGGATGATTGCTCATCTTTTTTACACTCATATAAAAACTCATCTAGTTGCACATAATATTGTGGGAGATATTCAATGTATTTTTGCACCATCTGAGTAACATTGAGATTTCTAACAGTGATATATTCCGCTGATATTTCTACAAATTGTTGATAGCCAATCATCGTTGCATAAGATGTATAAGCCTCACATCCTGTCTTAACTTGAAGAATTCCTGTGCCTGAGATATTCATTGCATCTCTCCATTCGCCTCCACATGAAAAATTCACCTCCTCTCTCTTGGGCACTGAGTATAGCCAGCCCTTTTCTGTTTGCTTCCAATATGACGCAAAGGTGGAACTCAGTTTGATACTACAATTAGCAAGTGGTGACAGTTTTAAGTAAGTGGTAGGAATCAAGGGAAAATTGGAGCGAAGAATAACATTGCTGTTTAAATTGTCATTTACGTGAGGTTTCGCTGATATATTTCAGCTTCCTCAGGCTCTGGAAATTAAATGAATTACAATTACAAAACGATTAACATTAGTAAGCGCAACAATGTCTTGGAAATATATAAGTCTGATTCTAACCTAACAATTGATTCTAACACTCTATGTCAAAAATTAAAATTAAAAATCAAAACCAATTGGACAAATACCTTGACTTAAACCGCATTTAGTCCGACTATTAAATAACTCATNGAGAGTAGAGGATATTTATTCAATTATGAAAAATGATATTGATAAATTCGACACTTCTGATTATCCAATAAATAATNGCAACAATGTCTTGGAAATATATAAGTCTGATTCTAACCTAACAATTGATTCTAACACTCTATGTCAAAAATTAAAATTAAAAATCAAAACCAATTGGACAAATACCTTGACTTAAACCGCATTTAGTCCGACTATTAAATAACTCATCGTATGGGGATTCAGATACATTGAATTAACAAAAAACACACAACAAACAAGTGTACAGCAGTTCAACACCATCGTGCGAATGACAGCCGATGTCTGATGTCCCCCTGGCCAGAAGTTGATCCATTAACCACTCTATTAGTGGCGCCACGTCCTGGATCCCCACTCAATACGTCGGTAACTAGGGTACCCCGAGAGACTGATGTTTAAACTTCCTCAGCAAGCTGTTGTACATCGAACTTTAATGTTGCGTGTCCTCCCGTTTATTCACCGTCATGTTCAAACTGATGTGTATCATTTCGCTCATGTTCCTCTTCCTCCAATTTTGTTCCACGTCAAGGATAGACGTTTCTTCAAATATGAATCGATGTTCAGTGCTGAAATGATGGAATGCTACCGCGGTTTTCTCATCTTTATTGTACTTCTTATGAGCACAATCATTTTTATACTGCCTAATCCGTACACCGAAAAGTTGTTTCGTCTGACCCACGTAGCATTTCTCGCACTCACAATGGATCTTATATATCACACCTGCCCTCTCCAACGGTGGTGTGGGATCTTTAAGCTTTGAATAAAGATCTCCTACTCTCCTGAGGTTGTATGGTACAAACCTCGAATCAGTGCGCTTTAAACATCTGTTTAAACGATTCCACAGCCCATTAATCAGTGGAAGTCTGAAACTCCGTTTAGTGTCCGGTTCAACTCTAGTAGAATGTCCATCTCTCCGTTCTTGAATGCTATTCACACACTTTGAGGTGAACTTTACCGGATAGTTGTTGTTGACAAGCACCTTCTTCACTCGGTTCAGGTTCTCCCTGTGGAAATCCTCATGGCTCAGGCCTATTGCTCGCTGAAGCAATCCGAAAACTACTCCAATTGTAATATCTAATACCACTATTAATTTTCCCTCCTCAAAACCAACATTTGTCTTGGAAATTTTCATTAATTTCTAGGAGTGCAATTGTTCACTCGACAGAGGAAAAACCAATGATCGGTCCTAATTTGTTGTAATAAAATGATTGACAGCATTCTCAAGTATCTCGTATGTAAATAATTCTGGGTGAATCACACCCGCCTTCGCGAAATATACAGCGTCGGTGATTGTCTGCAAAGTATATTGATAATTATCCAACTCCATTGTCACATGATCAGACCAATCCCGCATTCGGTTCATCATAGTATGATACGGTTGTCTATAAAAAGTTCCGTTCTTGGCCAAGTCCTCAATTAACTTGATAGCATCATGAAGAGCTGTAAGGCTTGCTGCTGTTCGATTTTTCATTTCATTGAGTTTATCATCCAGATGATGCAATCCTGTTTGAATTATATATGGTCGAGAATTATCAACTGTTTTATTCATTATCCGACCATAATCGTGTTGAGTTTCATTCAAGGAATGGAAAAATGTCTCTGAAATTATCCCCAGAAATCCTGAGGGTACATATTTCTTATCACTCATTGATTCATTCATGAAAAAGAGGAATTGATTGATATATTTTTCCATATTCCCCTCTTTCATCAACAGATTTTCCGCTTGGAGAACGGTCACACATTGTTCATCCTCAGCATGGTATTTACATGTTTGATTCATGTTTTCCAGCATTTCTCGTGTCACAAACGGTCTTTGAGAAATGAATTTTCTCAAGTCAATATAAGTTGCAAGACGCCACTCTGCAGTGGTGGAACGCACTCTACCTGCCACTTGATAATGCAACCTGCTTTGACTATGAATTCCCATGTTGAGGAAATCCACAGCCTGACAGAGTGTTACCGCGAGGACTTGTAACAAAATAACCTTTACGATCATGTTGTCTAGCTCAACAAACACACTAAACTGATGATTTTAAAGATGAGTGGAGGCTGATATAGTTCTC
>NW_021680522.1:164735-169699 GCF_001412515.2 Diachasma alloeum | reverse complement strand
TAAGACTTTTTTTACGAGATATAGATCTGCATGTTTCGTCTTCAGTAATTCTTCCTCATAGAAACTGCCACTAATTAATTCATTTTTATAATCCTTTAGCTTATATGTGATCGGATTGGTGTTATTAATTTCTCGAATAGTGAATATTTCAGTAGTCCAATTGGGGGTATATCCTTTCTCAAAAACATGTTTTGCTTTGCTTATACGAACTTTATCACCCACGCGAAATTTCGGTCTTCTACTGTTCACACGAAAGTCGGCGTAAATAAGGCGTAATTTTTTTGCATTTTCTGTTGTTACATCAGCAGGCCTCATACCAATAGTTCGATGTTTTCTATGGTTATATTCACGTATGAGCTCCGGTAACATATCAATCCACTTGTAATTTCCACGCAAACTGAACTGTAGCCACATTTTACTCTTCAATGTTCGATTGAATCGTTCACATATGGACGCCTTCAAATTACTGAATGTGGAATATAAATTGATATTATATTCTTTCATTAATCCGTGAAATTCAGAATTGTAGAATTCTTTCCCACCATCAACATGCAAATGTTTCGGCACACGCCCCCGTTGGAGAATGGAACTCATAGCTCTCGTCACATCCTGAGCATTTTTTCTTTTTATCGGCTCAGCCCACGCATACTTGGAAAAAATATCGATTACAGTCAGTAAAAATCTATTTCCATTATTGCTTTTCGCGTAAGCCGTCATATCCACCAAATCTGCCTGCCATGTTTCATCCAGATCACGAATGTTGACTCGTCGCCGAGGATAATTTCTTCGTGCTGGACGATGTAATTCTGTCACAACATTGAATTTATTCTCCGACATTTTTGGAATCGCTCGGTATTCTTTCCACTAGTCTCATTAATCTACCAATTCTTTTATTGATATCCGCACACTTGCGTTTTATATCAATTTGCAATTCGGTAATTTTTATATTTAGAGTATCTAGAGTTACAGCATCGTGCGGGTCCACAGGTGTTGCAACATTACTCAGCCTTTTATCCTGAAGATTATAATTACCATCTGCAGTTAGTATATAATCAACNTGGCGTATTTTTTTTGCATTTTCTGTTGTTACATTAGCAGGCCTCATACCAATAGTTCGATGTTTTCTATGGTTATATTCACGTATGAGCTCCGGTAACATATCAATCCACTTGTAATTTCCACGCAAACTGAACTGTAGCCACATTTTACTCTTCAATGTTCGATTGAATCGTTCACATATGGACGCCTTCAAATTACTGAATGTGGAATATAAATTGATATTATATTCTTTCATTAATCCGTGAAATTCAGAATTGTAGAATTCTTTCCCACCATCAACATGCAAATGTTTCGGCACACGCCCCCGTTGGAGAATGGAACTCATAGCTCTCGTCACATCCTGAGCATTTTTTCTTTTTATCGGCTCAGCCCACGCATACTTGGAAAAAATATCGATTACAGTCAGTAAAAATCTATTTCCATTATTGCTTTTCGCGTAAGCCGTCATATCCACCAAATCTGCCTGCCATGTTTCATCCAGATCACGAATGTTGACTCGTCGCCGAGGATAATTTCTTCGTGCTGGACGATGTAATTCTGTCACAACATCCAATTTATTCTCCGACATTTTTGGGGTCGCTCGGTATTCTTTCCACTAGTCTCATTAATCTACCAATTCTTTTATTGATATCCGCACACTTGCGTTTTATATCAATTTGCAATTCGGTAATTTTTATATTTAGAGTATCTAGAGTTACAGCATCGTGCGGGTCCACAGGTGTTGCAACATTACTCAGCCTTTTATCCTGAAGATTATAATTACCATCTGCAGTTAGTATATAATCAACACTAGGTGGGCCTCGATTGTGGCAGCCACTATCAGACGTTAAGTGCGACCAAACATGTGAACACTCATTTCGCAAATGACAACAGATGGCAATGTGCATACTCTAATATATAATCCCCGCCTCGCGAAGTTCTTCAATAATTGATATAATTTCGTTATCATGACTAGGATTTCCAGCTCTTTGTGATGCCACTAGTAATCGAAGACGGTCCACAAGTTCATTTGGATCATCCCAATAAATGTAGTCCACTCTGCTGAGTCGCTGAGCTCTCATGAAAGTAGGTAAAAGCCCCATGCCAGAGTACTTTGATCCAGCAAAATGTGAAATATATTTATCATATTTCTCACCATTCAGCTCTCGGATGCCTCCGCGAGATTTATAATTTTTTTGATGCCCATTAGTTGCAAGTATGATATTCTTATATGCATCAATATCACTCTAAGTAATTATAGTCTTATCAGGATTTTTCGTGAAAAGAAGCTCCAATAATCCCTCAGTACAAGCATATTTCATGGTTTTTACTTTAATAAATTCATCCTCAAAAAATATGGGAGTCTCCAATCATAAAATTATGTGTAAGTTTGCGAACACCATAAGCCTTGTCCCATTTTGTTGTGTTGATTTGTGGCAAATATTTCTCTGCAAGAGTATTGGCATCTTCTTCTGTCTCTATTTCTTCAGTGCTGGTCTTTGAACTTTTACTCAGAATGCGTGAGCTGCCAATGGCTGGAAGTATAGTAGCATCATGTGAATTTCCTAAGGATGGAATGATAGTCTCATTCAAAGTGTAATCAAATGAAGAATCGTCAGCTGCAGTCCCATAACTGTCTTCAGAGGCATTTCTACGCGACAACATCTGCTTTGGTGTCTTTGGGGTACTCCTATATCTGAGTTTTCGTTGATTCTTATAATCAATGGATTGCTTTCTATCATCAGTCAATTCAATTTTTTGTCTACTGTCATCGAATGATTTCACATTTCGAGCGGCTAATTCCTGAAGCGGTCTCACAATGGGTTTGAGAACTTCATTCATTGCTTCATCAACATTCCCTCTGCCTAATTTCAACAGGTTATGTTTTCATTGAATAGCTTTTCGTGCACTGGAAATTTGACGTAAAAGCTCTTGTTGTTTGGACAATTCACCCTCGTGGGGAAGCATGTTGACTCGCTGGAATCTATCTCACAACTGTTTACTTCTTCTTCCCACAACTGTTATTTATTCGAATGAAACAATCGAAATTTTTCCAATATCGACCCCCATCAACTTCACTGTCTTTATCGATAACTAGAAAAGTATAATTGTCTTTCCAACAGGCTGAGCACAATTCTCTGAATTTCTCGAATGACATATCTGTGTTCACATGATCATTATAAATATGTCTCAAATTCATTTCATCCTGTTTAAATAATACGAGAAAATTGACATTGTCACGCACCAAATGTTTTGGGATGCGAGCATATGACTGACACAAATAAAAACTGGCAACATTTTTATGTCTCGCCATACAAAAATATGCCTTGATATTATTTTGTTTCTCGGATGCCACATCGTCGAATATGAACAGTGAATGCTCTTTTGCATTATCTATCGAGACAACTTTCTCATTGTCTGAGAATGGATAGTGCTTCATGTCATCAAGAGGTTCCAGTAAACTTGGTAAAAATTGATATTTGGGTTGATTGAGGGACTTTGAATACACACAAATATTCGAAAACCTGAGACCATTAGGATGAATTATGACTCAGTAGGGCATTAGTTTTCCCACCATTNCAGTCCCATAACTGTCTTCAGAGGCATTTCTACGCGACAACATCTGCTTTGGTGTCTTTGGGGTACTCCTATGTCTGAGTTTTCGTTGATTCTTATAATCAATGGATTGCTTTCTATCATCAGTCAATTCAATTTTTTGTCTACTGTCATCGAATGATTTCACATTTCGAGCGGCTAATTCCTGAAGCGGTCTCACAATGGGTTTGAGAACTTCATTCATTGCTTCATCAACATTCCCTCTGCCTAATTTCAACAGGTTATGTTTTCATTGAATAGCTTTTCGTGCACTGGAAATTTGACGTAAAAGCTCTTGTTGTTTGGACAATTCACCCTCGTGGGGAAGCATGTTGACTCGCTGGAATCTATCTCACAACTGTTTACTTCTTCTTCCCACAACTGTTATTTATTCGAATGAAACAATCGAAATTTTTCCAATATCGACCCCCATCAACTTCACTGTCTTTATCGATAACTAGAAAAGTATAATTGTCTTTCCAACAGGCTGAGCACAATTCTCTGAATTTCTCGAATGACATATCTGTGTTCACATGATCATTATAAATATGTCTCAAATTCATTTCATCCTGTTTAAATAATACGAGAAAATTGACATTGTCACGCACCAAATGTTTTGGAATGCGAGCATATGACTGACACAAATAAAAACTGGCAACATTTTTATGTCTCGCCATACAAAAATATGCCTTGATATTATTTTGTTTCTCGGATGCCACATCGTCGAATATGAACAGTGAATGCTCTTTTGCATTATCTATCGAGACAACTTTCTCATTGTCTGAGAATGGATAGTGCTTCATGTCATCAAGAGGTTCCAGTAAACTTGGTAAAAATTGATATTTGGGTTGATTGAGGGACTTTGAATACACACAAATATTCGAAAACCTGAGACCATTAGGATGAATTATGACTCAGTAGGGCATTAGTTTTCCCACCATTTGATGGACCACAGAAAACCTTGCGAATCGTATTTGGCAGCAATTGGCCGTGACGTTTCGGTTTATTGGTATCTTTCACAGTTACTGAATCGAAATTAATGACGGGTAAACCGCTGAGATGTGTACTGAACTCCATCTTTATGACAACTGCGGCAAAAACCGATAAATTGATTGTTTTATAGGAAAAATTACTCATTTCCACTTCAGACATGATTTTGCACAGATCGCGCGTTAGCAAAAAGGAGAAAGGCTTGTTGAACAACGTCATCAACACTCTTCCCGTTGAATTGCATCTGCCAGGCTACCAGTACTGTTGACCAGGCATGAAATTAACGGAAAGATTAGCTCGACGAGATCCTGGGATTAATCCACTCGATGCTGCTTGTAAGG
>NW_021680522.1:151124-164721 GCF_001412515.2 Diachasma alloeum | reverse complement strand
ATAGTATATAATCATAAGATTGGCTACTCCTATAAAAGCCCCCAATCATTCCTCGCTTCAATCACTTCGCATGCTGGTTTCAAGGGTTTAACACCTCAGAACGTGAAATTTCTCAAGAGTCTCGGCCTGGCCGTAAGAAAAAGTGGAAAAAACCTTTTTGTCAAGTAAAAATCTTATTCGCCGGTTGTATAGCATGAGGAAAGCCTGAATATCAAACTCCCCCCGGTGTTTGAAGATTCCATCGCNGACGGGTGTAAGAAAATTAGGTATGGGTGTGAACAAATCAGGCACTTGCATGAAAAAATCAGGCATTGCCATGAAGACTAGAAAAAAATCAGGTATGGGAGTGAAAAAACGTGTGGCTAAGAAGAAGAAGAGGAGAGGGAAATCTAAAAAGCGAGTCACTATTGGGGCAATCAACAGAGCTGCCAAGAAGTCAATCAAATTGAATAATGGGGCACATGATGCTATTAGGACGGCACTCAACTGTGCAAGAGTAGCCATCAAACAGGTTGGAGGGAGAAGTACAGTTACTATTCCACGAGTTATTCCTGTTCCATCATAAATTGGGGGAATCTTACCATTTCTCGTGCCATTATTTGCCGAATTGAGTGCCACGGGGGCATTAGCTGGAGGAGCTGCTGGAATTGCTAAAGCTGTGAATAGTGCCAAAGCCGCCAAACAACAACTCGCCGAAAATAAGAGACATAATGAAACTATGGAGGCTATCGCACTCGACAGAGGTTTACATTTTAAACCTTATAAAAAGGGAATGGGCTTGTATTTGAAGCCAAAAAACTATTAAAGATGCTACCACGCAGCTCTGACTGACGGGGATATTGGAAAGTATGCAAAACTCATGGAAATTCCCCATTTCCGTAGTGTTTTCATGCGCAATGATCTACCGAAAAATGGTCCATTGAAAAATGAGTCAGCCATCATTAATTTGGATGACAAAAAGGGTTCTGGAACTCATTGGGTTGCCGACAAGAAAGTGGGGAACGATGTTACCTATTTCGATAGGTTCGGGAACCTGCAACTTCCTACAGAACTCTTCAATTACCTTGGAGTTGGTAGCATAAAATATAATCACGAACGTTTCCAGAACTGGAATACGTTCAATTGTGGACATTTATGTTTGGCATTTCTCAATGGATGCCTATATAAGAGCAAACGTTGATGACATTTACTTAGTCGATGTTCAGAAATCATGGGTGATTCATTCACATTGACAATCTCAGGGGTATCATCCGTGTTGAAGGTGCAATATTTTCCATCAATCGAACTTTCTCCTCAGAAGGATTATGTTCTTGGACTTGTGGAATTTTTAACTTTCAATTCCATTCCAAACCTTGATACGAGCAATAATAAATTGCACATAGGTGATACAATCCTCACCAGTCCGACGGGAAGTTACGAGATCGATGATATCTCAAAATTTATTGTAAGAACTCTGGAAAAGGATCATNAAATAGTACGATCCGTAGATCGATCCTTCAATATTTACTACAAATTGAACAATTTAAATTTGATGGATTGTGAAGATATTGCATGTCTG
This sequence comes from Diachasma alloeum, assembly GCF_001412515.2. Taxonomy (NCBI): domain Eukaryota; kingdom Metazoa; phylum Arthropoda; class Insecta; order Hymenoptera; family Braconidae; genus Diachasma; species Diachasma alloeum. Next base: position 163,163 of record NW_021680522.1, on the reverse strand, counting down.
CCACATTCATTTATAAGTTTCGTCGCTGCATGCCATGTTGATCAGTGTTGGGACAAGTTGACTGNCTTGATACGAGCAATAATAAATTGCACATAGGTGATACAATCCTCACCAGTCCGACGGGAAGTTACGAGATCGATGATATCTCAAAATTTATTGTAAGAACTCTGGAAAAGGATCATATTGATATAAAAATCAGAAGTAACAATAACACGTTACGGAGTGAAGTGTCATGCAATANTGAGGGTGATACTTTTGATGGACCTCCACCTATGATAATGGATTGTATTAAATGTAATAATTCTTAAGAAAAAACAACAAAATATGTTTAATTAATATATTTATTCATGTATTTCTTATATACTATTACATTAGTTATAATCATAAAAAAACCATTGTGTAAAAAACAAAAAATTGCCAATAAAGAAAAAAATGAAAATATTGTTTTATTTAATTTGTAAGTTAAGCAACAATCTCCGCATCCTCTNCTCTGGAAAAGGATCATATTGATATAAAAATCAGAAGTAACAATAACACGTTACGGAGTGAAGTGTCATGCAATAAGGATTTGGACTTGAGGCCTGCAAATTCGATCGGTCGTCTCCTTGGTTNCCATTGTGTAAAAAACAAAAAATTGCCAATAAAGAAAAAAATGAAAATATTGTTTTATTTAATTTGTAAGTTAAGCAACAATCTCCGCATCCTCTGCATGGAATTGGATTTCGTTGTATTCACCACCCAAATACTCCAACTTTGGTGCGCCTTTCTTGATTTCATTCAGCAAATCTCCAAATTCTTTAGGATTATCAATGAAAAATTATGATATCCTTCGGTTCAGGAAAACTGAATAAGCATTATTCAAATGGAGGATCACACTCATTCCATGCTTGGTTTTGACTTTGGAGGCAGCTGTGATGGTGTATAAATAGTTGCGTTTCAATTCAGATATTTTCACTAAGAGAAGTTNGTAGTATCATCGATGTGAAATTATTCCTAAATTCCCAACGTTATCCATATGGAAATTTGGATGTAGACTTGACTAAAAATCAGCATTCGATAATATATGACATGTATTCAAACTTTCAATCATCATATTATGATCAACAAGCGAATAATCCATGATTGACAAAAGCACAATTTGCAGCGATTACATCCCTGGTAGTCATCNCCAAATTCTTTAGGATTATCAATGAAAAATTATGATATCCTTCGGTTCAGGAAAACTGAATAAGCATTATTCAAATGGAGGATCACACTCATTCCATGCTTGGTTTTGACTTTGGAGGCAGCTGTGATGGTGTATAAATAGTTGCGTTTCAATTCAGATATTTTCACTAAGAGAAGTTCTTTGAACTCTGCAATAGTATTCATCACATTGAAATCTGCTTCATCTGCTTTATTTTCAACTTTCACGTTTGAATCAGGATGTAGGCGAAGATTGTTGTATTTCCCACCNATGATTGACAAAAGCACAATTTGCAGCGATTACATCCCTGGTAGTCATCGATTGCTCTAAATAAAATGAATCCTTGAAATTTGGACCTGTGGATGTCCGCCTGGAGTTTGAAACAAACATAAGTTTTTCTCTGGAAACAGTTGCTTATTGTCTCATTTTGCACGATCGAGTAGTACATTACAACCCGATAANGCGAAAACTGTATCTGAGAGATGAAGAATAACACCAACTCCATACTTTGTCTCCACTTTGCGAGCTGCAGTGATGATATAAAATACTCCAGCTTCCAGATCTGCCAGTTTGATAAGAGGAAGATTTTTCATATGCTCCACAATGTTGATTTTGTTGAAATCCATAGAGATTTTTTTGTTTTCACGTGGGTATGATAATTAAGCTTAAATTCGAGTCTTCTGCAGATTGGAGCAGAGTATTTTGATGTCACTTCTGTACTGTATAACTTGTTTTACTTTTTGAGTGTTTTTCAGGAGAAGGTCTAAACGTTTCTTTAATTCCCGTCGTTTGAAACTGTCCTTCATGGAGAACGACAAGATGAACTGATGATATGTGCGGGAATTTTTTTGTTTATATACATAAATCCCCCACTCTTAAACCTTTCTTTTTTCAATAAATGATTTTTTTATATTATTATTAATAACGTTTGTTTCTACAAGCGGTAACCATCAAAGGACTGATAATCTTAAGTTCAGGCAAAAATTCTTTGCATATATACATATTCCCTCCCCTTCTTTTTAAAATAAATATTTATATATTGATATCATTATCAACAACAATTTCACACGAAGGGGGGCGGCAAACGAGAAAGTACCGAAAAACTCAAGTTCAGACATGTGACAGGAAAATGTTTTTTAAAATAAATATTTACATNAAAAACTCAAGTTCAGACATCTCAAGTGGAGCCAGGTGTCAATGTTTGAAGAAGAAGAGGAGCCCCTTCTATGATTTCTAAAGCAGCGAATTAGTTAACCCTTTCACCCCTCGCGGCAGTGTACTGAGAAGTTTGGGTATACTAATTGATTAATTAATCAATCCATCCTCGTATTTAGCCGTGATCTGTGGAATTAATCTGCGAATCAAACCGCGACCTGTGAATTAATTAACCCCTTCACTCACCCCCTCGCGGGGTGGATTGACTAGGTCACCGAGAAGGTCCTTTGTAACGCAAAACCGCGAATTAAATTGATTAACCAGCGAATTAAATAACCCTTTCATCACTTCGAGGGAAAAAATCACGAATCAATTAATCAAACCGCGAATTAAAACGCGAATTAATCAACCCTTTCATCACTTCGAGGGAAAAAATCACGAATCAATTAATCAAACCGCGAATTAAAACGCGAATTAATCAACCCTTTCATCACTTCGAACCGACAATTAAACCGCGACCGCGCGAATTTATTAATACTTTCATCACTTCGAGGGAAAAAACCGCGAATTAATTAATCAAACCGCGAATTAAACCGCTAATTAAACCGCGACCTCGCGAATTAATTAACCCTTTCATCACTTCGAGGGAAAAAAGGCGAATTAATGAATCAAACCGCGAATTAAACCGCGAATTAAACCGCGACCCCGCGAATTAATTAACCTTTTCATCACTCCGAGGGAAAAAAACGCGAATTAATTAATGAAACCGGGAATTGAACCGCGACCCCGCAAATTAATCAAACACCCACCCACCCACCCACTTTCATCTGACCCCCCTATTGGGCCCCAACGACCAGATCGACGTCAAAAACGTTGCCCCAGAATCGGCATTATATAACTACTCTGGTGGTCTTCAGGACACGTATTCACAGTATAATGATGATTGTAAAGTAAGAGTTCACTAGGGTGTTTTAGGTCAAAGTGCTGAATTTGCACGCTCTGATATAACCGTCTCTTATTTACTATGAAAGTGACTTTATTGTTATTCAAAGTTTGTTAATTGAGTTAGACTTCGATTTATTAATGAACTTCACTGAATTTTCCCCAAATATCCGGCTTGAAGGACCAAATTTTTTCGGTGCGGATAGTCGACGCGTGTAGCACCCTATTTTTTCAGGTCCCGTCTCTGGGGTTGTAAGTCCCAAATATACTGATAACACTACGGCGATACAGTTTTTCGTACCTGACATTAGCGGCGAGTAATCCAAAAATATCTCTGACAGGTTTTGATGGCATGAAAAAAATTAAACACTTCACATACACTAATAGAGTTTGGTCATATTTATTGTAAAGAATTTAAATTGTTAATGCACTGAATTTCTCTGGTAATATTACACTAGTTGAGGTTCCAACTAATTGCCTGAATCACTAATTAACAAAATTTAGTTTATGGATATTTGGTATTTTTATTTTTGGTATCAGCAGAGTGCAAGGAAGTAAGGAAGTAAGGAGTTATGGAGTGTAATGTCTTGACTCTGCAGGATTATGGGGCTAACTAAATTTTATATCTTCTTGAAGTAAGTGAGGAAAATGGGGGTATGTTTGAAATAAAAATTTCAAGAGTGAGGATTGCAAGCGACAAATGATTTTACAGAGATTTGCTCTTAGTTTTGTAATTGGTGAATTTCTAGGGAGGGCGTCAAAAGAACGAAGAGGTCTGTGTGGCGGCCTCAACATGAGTTTGGGGCCCTCGGGAAAGTCCTCAGAGCAGCAAAAAAATGGGTGTGAATTTTCCCTCCGTGCACTCGGGTTATATGACTCGTACGTGATTTCTAGTATTTCTCAAAGTTTCCTTTTTCTCAGGGTTTTTCCTTTATTTCTCAGAGTTTCCTCCTTTATTTCCGGCTTAAATTCTAAGAATGGGATAATTTACGACCTTGAGAACGGAATTTCGGCTGGACGAGAAACGGTTATTTGCACATCGAATATTCTAACTTGTTTTATATTTTTAGTTCCCACAGTTTCATCTATATGTGACTGAACAAATAGTAATTAAAAAGTCTGGTGAGGTTTGTTGATTACCAAGATTGTTCTGTAGGGGGGAAATGTAGATTTAAACTAGTTTGTAGGATAATTCCACAAAGAATGAAGCCCGAGCCCAGTGTATTTATTCTCTAAAAACTATTATGCGCGAATATCTACAAATGACTCAATGGTTGAGTTCCAATTACAACACTAACACTTGATAATTGTCTGTCAATGTTCGTAATAAGTCCTATAAGTTTCACCGTTAATTTTAACTGATATTGTTAACTAAATCACTGACAAATTTCCGTTGGTTTTACTACATAAATAACATGATGAATTTACTATACAAGTGCTGACTGACTCGATGATTTTACTATATAAACTGTAAATTGTCTCGATGATTAACATTGAAGGAGGTAAATTATTATCATTATTGTTGAGCTACGAGACAAAATCCACGTTGGTATGCAGGCAAAAACGTTGAAATACATTTGATATCGATAATTAACTCATAAGATTTCTCGAATCACTGACTAAAATATCGTCGGATAACCCACAAAACGGTTGGTGTATTGATTCTCGCGTTGAGTATCGATGCATGTACTTAGTGTGTCCACGAAGGACGATAGGTAACGTGGTATTGCTACGGGAGGCAATGAGTGACTTGTTATATCCACAACGGACGATGAGTGACTGCTCGTAAGTAGATCAAAAATAGTATATTTCGGCTGTTTTCGACGAGTTACGACTTGACTAAAATAATCACGTCACATTTTGAAAAGCGTCCTTGACAAACCCACCATTGAGGCAAGATTTCAAACAATGGTGATATGACAAAAAGACATAATATTAAATCTTTGTATTTTTTTATGAGGGAATACATTGAATACGAAATACTTTTCCGCATCGTAAACCGTTTACTCACGAAACTGTAATAAAGAAAAAAGTTGTGGGTAATTTGTCTCCTCATGGAGGACAAGAGTGTTGCGATCTTATGAACGATTACATGTACGAAAAAAATTAAAAAAAAACTAATGATTTGTAAAATTGGTTCACAAATACCTTTTACTTGAACTATTTTTCTCCATCTCCATCGAGTTCACCGATAGACGCATCGCAGCGCGCCGAGACGATGCGCAAGTGCTAACGCGCCGCCCACTACCAATAACTCTGTATCTGTCATAGTTGGAGGAGAAAGTTATATAATTAAAAATGTGTATTTTCACATATCAAACATCTTTTGTTTAACACTTTTTTTCCCTAACTATAACCGTTTCTGTAATATGTTCTTAGAAAAAAATAAATTGTCAATAACTTTTGTTTCCATCGGCTCTCGTCCAAACGCCTTCCGAATACGGATTCTGCGCCCCAAAAACTTTGAAAAACAGCATGTCGACCAGTAATCCGAAAAATGTACCAAATGTCTTGATTTTGATGTATTGATTTTGTTCATTCGCGAGATACCAAATGGTATCTAACGAATGGACTAAATCAAGAAAATGATAGAGCTCTAGGACTACTTCTTTAATGGATATGCATTGAGTTATTCAGTCATTCATAATTTACAAATTACCAATATGTAAACCGTATGGAAATCGAAGCGAGTTCCTAATATAGCCGACAAACAGGAGGTGAATGCGAGAATCATCCAATAAATTTTGTACGATATCGTGGGTATAGCTATAGTACATCGGAAAATAGGTGAGTTTGGAATGAGAGAAATTCAGTGGAATATTCACACACTGGTGTTGACGTGTCTCGTGTAGCAATCGATATACACGTCGAAACACAAAATATATTTATGCGCCTATTAATTATCCAGCTACAGACATACATCGTTACGGTCTCCATGTCCCTCCCTCCGTTTTGCTACTCTCGTTGCCACTACTCGCCATCTACACGTTTCCGGGGTTTCAGCAGTACACATATGTATTTATATGTGAAATAATCCTTCGTACGGAAGTAAACTTTGATAGATAATCGGATCAACTTCTGCCGAGTTTTTCATCCTAAATATCAGAGAATGTTGATGTGAAAAGAGTGAATTTTATGTAACAACGAACATAAAATTGACGACAATTATTTCTAAAAAAAAGAACATACTCTTGATCGTCTTAAAGGCAATAGTAAGATTGTATTTATATTTCATTTAATCAAAACAACAAAGCGCATTGAAACGAATATTTGTAAACAAAATTTTATATTCAACTTGAAAAATCATGTCAATATTTGAATAATAAAAGTAATATTTCCTTTCCCAATAATGCAAGTATGGTTTTATGGTATTTGCATGTATTCGAATTTTCAGAAGTGGGGAGAAGAATTAATTCAGGTTACTCTAATGATAATCTATATCAACGGGTTCTTGCAGTTAAAAATGTAGCATGACACACAAAAAATGAGAGATTAACTACGGAATCGTAAATTACTGAAATAATTATCTCATTTCGTGATGAAGCAAGCATAGATTCATTTTTCCATTTAGCGATCATAATAATGATGTTTCGATTCCTGTCGGTACGATCGATTCTTATTATATTTTAGAGAAAAAGACGAGAATTAATGCAGGATACCTGTATCAGGCATTGATATTAATGAATTTTTCGCCTGGTTTAGAAATAGAGTATAATCAGATTCATCCCATAATGTGGTTTCGATTACCGTCTTGAAAAGTTCTGCTTAATTACGATAAAAGTATCTTAAAATTAATTCCAAAAGAAATTTACTATCAACTTTCTAAATCCTGGCAGCTTTTGGAGGAGAAGAACTAAAGAAGAATTGGATTCTACTGGGGATTTCGACGGTGATCATAGGATTCTTCGGTCAGAAGATTCCAATATATTTAAGACAAGACAAACTCGAGGTGTCTCGTATTTCCCATTAGAGGGACACTAGAGTTTCTCTCGACAATCCTCTTTACGATGGTTTTTCAGGGTTTTCTAAGTATATTGAATTTTTTTTCGGGTAATAGGTCTTTTAATATTTTTCGATTTGTCTAGTAGAGATAAAGGGATAACATTCTATTGACAATTTTTCCATATTTCATGCATTGGAAAAGGGATGTTCTGAAAGATAAATCTGATTTTTTAACATCAAACCATGAAAAGGATGATCAATTCCTTCTCGCAACTTTTCTAGGAAACGAAATAGAGTACATTCTGAGCAAAATTGATTGTTATTCAGATACAAGTGACTGGAGCAGAACGGGTCGTTGTTTTTGTTTCCGAATGAAAGCTATGCAAGCATGATTTTCTTTGATTTCCTAATTGCGGGTGGAAATATCTAGAAATATCATGAAATATGAGGAAATTACGTTTTTAAAAAATGCCCGTATTTACAGCATGTCCGAAATTATAAGTCATACCAAAATAACTCTAGAAAGGTAGCTCTGATGAAAAAATATTTCGAAGAAAAATTACATCACTTTGAAGGAAAAATTCCGATAGGCCAATTAAGGAATGTTCCAATGGAACATTCGCGAATCACGGCTGGAATCATCATAGAGAATATAACTTTTCCTCCCCAAAAAATTTAGCTTATCCCAAGACAAATTGAACGAGCGCCCACTTATCTAAATTGATCAATTTTTGGGCTCAGAATTGAAGAAAGATTTGTCAATTGCGAAAATGCGCAGTTGACAAGGGACTGAAAACTGTCAGACCCTTCAGACATTACAACCGTCACAAGTCAGAAGGGTCAGACATCAGAAGAATATAATACATCAGGAGCAGGGTTGCCAGATGTGGCGAAGTATAGTCATACTCAAGATTTCAGAACCTGTATGGCCAGGCAAATTTTTCGGCATCGTGCCAACTAGCATTGGGAATAAATTAATAGAAAGAATCAGCGATTTTTTTTCATTTTGAAATCATCTATTTTCTTTAAAAAAAAATTCTTCAAGTAATTAGTCTCATGGGCAAGTCAAACGAATTTTTTATTACATTGAGTGAAGGGTCATTTGAAAACCTTGGTACGAATAGATGTTATTAATCTGTGACGACACGGTTTGTCAACCCGTAATTTATTTTTTGTTTGTAAAATTTGTGTATTTTCATTGTTAAATCAAAATCAAGGCCTTCTACTAAGGCAAAATTGTTAAAAATCAGCCTCTAGGAGACTTCTCTCATCCATGAGAATCAGGAGAGGAAATACTCCAAATCTTTCCCAATTTAAATACCATTTGTCATCTCCGACGGTCACAACTCCACGACAACGGGTTAAGTCGAGAAGAGGAGGTCCTGAGAAAAATCTCTTGGGACCAAACAACATCCACACCATCCCGTTAAGGCGATTGGAAAGGAGGATTGGACGATGGCGTCCCTCTAGGAAGCCCGTGCTTTTCAGATGGGAGCAGAAGATGACTTCAATCGAGGATCCATTGCCATCAACCATCGAGCAACTATGATCCAGGGTACCCTGACGCGAGGAACGACCGAAGGGGGAAGCTCCCCCTCGTTGGTCGAGCAAAACCTACAGGAAGTCAGCGTGGGATACTCGAATGTGAATAATATTCCAACGTTGGGGATAATTCACGACATTTAATCTAAAATAATTTTAAAATATCGAGAATATTGATTTATATCCATGTAGGAGTTGTTGAGAAATAATTTTTATGTAAATTAGTAGCGTAGAATATTCGAGAGTTTAATACTTCTGTTAGAACTTCGATATCCAATCAAATTCCGTGTCTTATGAAATTGGGGGGAGGCTCACTAGATGTATAGAGCCGGTTCTGGATCAACGTTTTGGGAAGGGTCACGAAGGTCAGCTGGCGAGGTGTCGGAGGGACTCCCGTGAGTGGGTAGTGGGTGGCTAATTAATTGACTAATTAATTGATCAATTTGCGGGATTAATTCGCGGGGTAAATTGGCGGTTCCAGATTAACGTTCCGACAAGGGTCATAAGGGTCTGGTCAGGTCCCCCGCAAGTGGGTAGTTGATAAATTCATTAATTAATTAATTCGCGGAATTACTTCGCGGGGTTGATTCGCGTATTTCCAACTGCTTGAGAAGGGTCATAAGCGTATGTTGGCCAGGTGTCGGAGGGGTCCCCCGCTAGAGGGTGGTGGGTGGCTAATTAATTGATTAATTGATCAATTAATCAACCAATCAGTTGAGTCGGGGATTAATTGGCGGATTAATTCGCGGATTTTTTAGCTCATAGCTGTGGGAAGGGTCTGTTCAGGAGGGGCCCCGCGCCAGTGCGTGGTAAATTAATCAGTTAATTGGCCATTTCTCGAGCTTGACGGCCTGTCCACGACCCCCGCATTAATTGATGAATCAGTCATTTCGGGGATTAATTCGCGGGTTAATTCGCGGTTTTGATTCGCGGCTTCTTTACCTCAACTACCTGAGAAGGTTCACAAGGGTTTGTGGGGCGGACGGGGAGGGAGGGAGGGCGCTAAAAGTGGAAGGCCTTAAATCAACAAATGACACTTTCTGTACACTTCCAGGAAACATTAAAAAATCATAATGGGGGTCATGAATCATTAAAGTGACCTTGACATTTCTCAAATTCCTGAGATATAGATGAGTCATCACAGAAAAGGGTTTAAAAGCAAAAGGTCATAAAAACTTTCACTTTTTAATGGATTCCAGGAGAAGAAAAAGGAGGGTCATAAATCAACAAATGTCACTTTGACATTTTTTAAATTCCTGAGATATCGATGAGTCATCACAGAAAAGGGTTTAAAAGCAAAAGGTCATAAAAACTTTCACTTTTTAATGGATTCCAGGAGAAGATAAAGGATGGTCATAAATCGACAAATGTCACTTTGACATTTTTTAAATTCTTGAGATATCGATGAGTCATCACTAAGGCCGGAGACTTCATTTACGAAAACGGCTATTATCAGAAGTTGGCTCCAAATAGGTGATTGAAGTGAGCGACAAGTAGGGTTGGGAAGAAATTGAAACATTGATGTTGGAATTTGCCATAATTCATTGATTGGAGGGTTATTTTGTTGACAGAGTGAGGAAAAGCGTTTGAACGTGAATTGGGTGTTTTGAAGAGGGTCAATGGGAGATCTCGGCAATTTCTTAAGGGTAACTTACCAGGGGAGCTATCGGGTTCTTTCAAAAGGGGATTAATGGAGGCCATGGTCGAGGGGAGATAATGAGGGTCAATTCCCAGGACAGCTCTCAGGGTCTTTTCAAAGGGTGGCGAGTCAATGGAGGGGATGATCGTGCGGAGATCTTGAGGGGTTTTTTTGAAGGGTACCTTTTCGCATGAGCTCCCAATTTCTTTCCAGAGGAGCGGGGATCGATGGGGATACGGACAAGGGGAGATCTCAGGGTTTTATTCAGGGTAACTCTCCAGGACAGCTCTAGGGCAGCTCCCAGGATCTTTCTAGGGAGGGGGGTCAATGGGGGATATGGTCAAGAGGAACTTTCAGGGCCTTTCGAGGGAGTATTGATGAAAGGTATACTCGAGGGGAGATCTCGGAAGTTTCTTGGGGTTGACTTTCCAGGGGAGCTCTGAGGGTCTTTCTGGAGTGGATTAATGAAGGGGATCGTCAAGAGCAGATCTCGCGTGATTTTGAAGATCACTTTTGGGGATAGCTCTCTGCATCTTTCTAGGATTTGCCAAGGAGTGTATGATGAAGGGGACATCCCGAGGGGTTCTTTGGGGTTACTTCCAGGGGTCAATAGGGGTGTGGTCAAGAGGAGATCTCGAAAGTATGGTTGAAACGAAATTCCGGAGAAATCTGGGGAACATTTCTCAAAGTAGGTTTGAGGGGATAACTAGGGGGATTTTTCTAGGGGGATCGCCGAGATTTTCACGGAACATTTTTCAGAGGAAATGGTTAAGAGGAGATTCCTGGGGTTCTTAGACGATATTTGACATTTGAAACATACAGTCGAAAGATTGATTAGAAAAGTAATTCGGGATTGTGACCCAAATTCTTCATCAACCCATGGACTGCAAATATTTTTTTTTTGTAAATATCTTAAAAAAATCCCGAGATCTCCCCTTGACCATGCCCCTCATTAACATGCCCACCCCTCGGAAAACCCTGAGAGCTTCTCTGTAAAGATACTCCCAAAAAATCCCCGAGATCTCCCCTTGACCATGCCCCTCATTAACATGCCCACCCCTCGGAAAACCCTGAGAGCTTCTCTGTAAAGATACTCCCAAAAAATCCCCGAGATCTCCCCTTGACCATGCCCCTCATTAACATGCCCACCCCTCGGAAAACCCTGAGAGCTTCTCTGTAAAGATACTCCCAAAAAATCCCCGAGATCTCCCCTTGACCATGCCCCTCATTAACATGCCCACCCCTCGGAAAACCCTGAGAGCTTCTCTGTAAAGATACTCCCAAAAAATCCCCGAGATCTCCCCTTGACCATACTTCCCATTAATCCCCCCATTAATACCTCCCATTAATCCCTCCCATAGAAAAACCCTGAGAACTCCCTTGGAAAGATACCCCCAGAAAACCCCCAAGATCCCACTGGACCACAGCCTACTTTGTCCCCCTCCCCCCGCTTAAAACACCCTCAGAGCTGCCCTGGAATGTTACCTGTGACCAGGCCCCCCATTGACCCCCCCCCCTCTTAACCCACTGTTCAATAACAATGTAAGTCACCGAAGGTATCGGTGTGAGGAGAGTAGGGAGCCCCTCAACGTATCAGTGCGCCATAAGAAATACTCAGCTGCGCACGCATACT
>NW_021680522.1:132240-151094 GCF_001412515.2 Diachasma alloeum | reverse complement strand
AAAGATACCCCCAGAAAACCCCCAAGATCCCACTGGACCACAGCCTACTTTGTTCCCCTCCCCCCGCTTAAAACACCCTCAGAGCTGCCCTGGAATGTTACCTGTGACCAGGCCCCCCATTGACCCCCCCCCCTCTTAACCCACTGTTCAATAACAATGTAAGTCACCGAAGGTATCGGTGTGAGGAGAGTAGGGAGCCCCTCAACGTATCAGTGCGCCATAAGAAATACTCAGCTGCGCACGCATACTACCACCAAATTCCGAAGAGTGGGATACTGTGAGGTTGTTCAATGGCTTAAAAAAACCTGAGAGCTGCCCTGGAAAGTTATCCCCAAAAAACCTCAAAGATCTCCTCTTGACCTTATCCCGATCGACTCCCCTCCCCTGGAAAGACCCTCAGAGCTCATGCGAAAAGATACCCTCCAAAAACCCCCCGAGATCTCCCCACGATCATCCCCTACATTGACTCGCCACCCCCTGAAATGACCCGGAGAGCTGCCTTGGAGAGTGACACCCAAAAAACCTCGATATCTCCCCTGACCATACACACCACTGACCCCCACCCCCGCTAGAAAGATCCTGAGAGATGCACTGGGACCTTATCCCCAAGAAACCCCCAAGATCTCTCCTTGACGATACCCTCCATTGCCCCCCCCCCCCCCCCCCCCCCCCNTCCCCTACATTGACTCGCCACCCCCTGAAATGACCCGGAGAGCTGCCTTGGAGAGTGACACCCAAAAAACCTCGATATCTCCCCTGACCATACACACCACTGACCCCCACCCCCGCTAGAAAGATCCTGAGAGATGCACTGGGACCTTATCCCCAAGAAACCCCCAAGATCTCTCCTTGACGATACCCTCCATTGCCCCCCCCCCCCGCCGCCCCTCTAAAGATCCGGAGAACTGCGCTGCCGAGTTATCCCCAAAAACCTCCACGAACTCCCCTTGACCATACCCCCGATTTACCACCGCCCCCCCTCTCTCCATCACCCTTAGAAATACCCCGAGAGCTCCACTATAGAGATACCCCCCAAAAACCTCCCGAGATCTCCCGTCGTCTATACCCTCTATTGAACCCACGCCCCTCAAAACACCCTGAGGGCTGTCCTGGGAACTGACCCCCAAGATCTCCCCTCGACCATGGCCTCCATTGATCTCCTTTTGAAAGAACCCGATAGCTCTCCTGGTAAATTAACCCTAAGAAATCACCGAGATCTCCCATTGACCCTCTTCAAAACACCCNCCCGCCGCCCCTCTAAAGATCCGGAGAACTGCGCTGCCGAGTTATCCCCAAAAACCTCCACGAACTCCCCTTGACCATACCCCCGATTTACCACCGCCCCCCCTCTCTCCATCACCCTTAGAAATACCCCGAGAGCTCCACTATAGAGATACCCCCCAAAAACCTCCCGAGATCTCCCGTCGTCTATACCCTCTATTGAACCCACGCCCCTCAAAACACCCTGAGGGCTGTCCTGGGAACTGACCCCCAAGATCTCCCCTCGACCATGGCCTCCATTGATCTCCTTTTGAAAGAACCCGATAGCTCTCCTGGTAAGTTAACCCTAAGAAATCACCGAGATCTCCTGTTGACCCTCTTCGAAACACCCAATTCACGTTCAAACGCTTTTCCTCACTCCGTCAACAAAATAACCCTCCAATCAATGAATTGTGACAAATTCCAACATCAATGTTTCAATTTCTTCTCAACCCTACTTGTCGCTAACTTCAATCACCTATTTGGAGCCAACTTCTGATAATAGCCGTTTTCGTAAATAAAGTCTCCGGCCTTAGTCATCACAGAAAGGGGTTTAAACGCAAAAGGTCATAAAAACTTTCACATTTCAATGGATTCCAAGAAAAGATAATGGAAGGTCATAAATCGACAAATATGACTTTGACATTTTTCAAATTCCTGAGATATGAATGAGTCATCACAGAAAAAGGTTAAGAGCAAAAAGTTAATAAAAACTTTCACTTTTTAATGAATTCCAGGAGAACATAATGGTGGGTCATAAATCAACCGATGTGACCTTGACATGTTTCAAATATCTGGAATTCCATGTGAGATAGAACATATACATAAGCACACAACCCTTCAAAAAATGCTTTTCAGGAGTGGGGGGGGGGGTTAAGTATATAACATCTCCATTTCGAGAACACAGCATCAGTTTGTTTTTTCTTGTGCTCATGGGGAGCTACTCCATTCGACGCCAACAAACTTTGAAGAGACACCATAAGTTAACAACAAGAGTTAAAAAATAGATTCGAACGTTTGCGGGAAGACATCGAATAATTGAAAAACGTCCTCCAGTTGAAAAGTGACGTCGAACGGTTGTGCTCAAATTTCCAAAACGTTAAAATTTTAAGTCGATCTCCAAATAGCCAACATCATGAACTTCGATAAAGTCAACAGTGTCTCAATGAGGGAGAGCCTTGCTCTGCTGAAGATGGCAGAATTGGAGTCAAATAAGGTGTACACCGTCACTGCAGTTTACAAACGGCAAAATAAAATTTGGGGAGAGAGTACTTTTCAATTTGGATGGGAAGCATGCAGTATTCGCAACCAGGAGAGTATCGAAATATTTCAACACCGAACCGAAGGAGTGGGAGAATTTGCAGACCCTCGTGCTGGCAGATAAAATGGAGCTGAAATACTTGGGTGGACCATATAATGACTTCATTCTCGGTCAATTCTTGAAGCCAACAGCTTCACAGGAGGAGGAAAAAGGGGAGGCTTAAACTATTCGAAGATGGAGAAGAACAAATAAATAAACAAAATTTTCGTTTTAATTTTTTGATTAATGAAATATTTTTACTGAAAAATTACAAGCTAATAGTTTTAAAAAAATGAATAAATTTTAATTTTTTGTAAAAAAATTGTGTTTTTTTCTTAAGAAATATTACAACTTCCACAATCGCTTATCATCGAAGGTGGTCCATCAAAAGCATCATCATTATTATTTGGATAAAGTTTCCAACAACGTCTCCATTTTCCAATCTCCCAGTCAGCTCTCATAGCATCAGTCAATTTATCCCAAGCCTAATCAATACTAGATGCGGCAGTGAAACTTACAAATAAATGGGGTAAATATGCAATATCCTCAGGATCCATTAAATTCAAGTTCTTCAATTTATAGTAAACCTTGATCGATCGATCCGTCGATCGTACTATCCTTTATTTTCATTATCCAGTTTTTAAGTAATTCAACATTTTTTTGAGCACATGCCTTGGGCTCATCCAGGTAACTATGGAAAGAAAATGTACGAGTTGGTAAATATTTGAAGTGAGTAAGTGGTGGGCAATCATCAGAGCATTCTTCAATATTGACTGCTATTGGTGCTAATACAGGACTGGCAATTTTTATCAACCACTCTTATTTATCTTCACCTTTCACATAAATTTTACTTATATTTTCCCACTCTTGCACAAATTGTCCAATTTGATCATATGATCTGCCTCCGTAGTACCAAGAATGTCCGTGATGATGACGGTCGAGCCACAGATTCACACTTTTGTATTTTGCTGATATAGTGGAGAATGCAAATGGGGGACTGAAGAAGCACACTGCCGGCTCCCCAACTTCAGAATCCAAAACTGTGTATGCAAACTCTTCCACCATGAACTCGTTAAAGAGTGTTTGGAAACGTGGTACATCAACGAGTAGCTCCAAGGTGACTAATACTTTAAGACCCGCAATACTTTAATTTATAAACTTACCCGGACCAATTTCAAACAATTGTTCTCACCCTTCCCCTTATGGGATGATAAGGGTATTACTCGATCATGCAAAATGTGACAGTAAGCAGCAGTGTCCTTGGAGATGCTCATTCTCGGTTCAAATTCTAAACGGACATCTACTGAACTAAATTTCAAGGATTCATTTTGTTTAGAACAATGAATCACCACCAGTGGTGTAATAGTTGAAAGTTGTGCTTTAGTTAATAATGGATTGTTCACTTGTTGATCATAATATGACGATTGAAAGTTCGAATACATATCATAAAGTATAGAATACAGATTTTTAGTCATATCTACATCTAAATTACCATAACGATAACATTAAGAATTTCGGAATAATTTATCATTTGCAATACTACAATGGTCGAAATTACTACAATTTTTCTTATCCCTATTCTTTCGTGCTGTTTGGAAGCCCAGTACGACATAATGGTATGGTTTCTCGAGCTGAGTTGCGGTTTTCACCATCCACACGTGTTTGGTTGTCTCTGGAAGCATCGGATACTCATATATCTCCCATGAATTGAAGCTCATCGATATTGCAGGATCTTTCTGGATGAAATTTAGTAACTCAATTTTTTTAGTATCCGATAATGTCACATATGGCATCAATTACTCGATTTTGCCGAATGTGACTTTCATATCTTCCTTTTCTGTTTGAAACGTAGCATTATTATCACGATGAGCTCTGTTTAAAACGAGCTCATTTTTCACGTTCACCATAATTTTTCGATAATCTCCAGCAAACCCTAACAGCATATTCAATGGGATAGAAATATCGAAGCACATCTCCATCGTCAACTAAACTTAATTTCTCTTGAACACCCACCCATCCAGGATTTTCCATCCAGAGGCTTTGATTCGGTGTTAATGAAACGAGATTTTGCATAAGAGTAGTGATACCCACATTCTTCACTTTATCAATCTCAATAGCATTAATTTCATAGCGAATCTCTTGAAATAGATGACAAATAGCGTTATTCGCTAATTTTGTGAGAGTTACCTTCGAGTTATCAGATTTTCATAGTTTAGCAGTAATGTGCAAATGACTTTTGCTTGGTAAAATGCAGACATCCTGATTTTGTACAGTGATATGAATTTCATCGGTATTATCAAGTCCTGTTGAGGTATATGGCTGATGTGCATGAATCTCATAATGGGTGATAGATTCCTCAAACACCGCAGGGGTTTTAATATTCCGGCTTTCCTTCGTGGTATCCAACATGTGAATAATATTTTTATTTGGAAAAAACGTTCATTCCACTTTTTTCACGGCTAGGCCGAGACTCTTGAGGAACTTCACGTTCTGAGGTGTTAACACCTTGAAGCCAATACGCGAACTGATTGAAGAGAGGCATGGTTGGTTATTATTATAGAAATATCCAATCTTGCGATTATATACAATGCCCATGATTATGAAATGGTTTTGATGTGTAGCCTGATGGAAATTATTTCACCTCTGAAATTCACCAAGTCACCGTCTTGATCAACAATTCGAAGCTACATATCGTTTATTGTCTTCACAGACACTGGCAAATAAATAACTTGTGATGGAACTTCTATTATTTTATGTCCAGGGGGCGCCACTGGGAAAATTCATGAATTGTATGAACTTCATCACTATTGTTGCATGCTCCCGTGGTGATATTACATTCGACTCATATGGCATTCACTTTAAGAATGGCCACAGGCTGATCAGATTCATGAGTTGTATTAGCATCCAAAACTCCAGGAGTGAAACCGAGAAGTTGATCTATTGAATTCCCAGACCTCAACTCCAAATTCTCATTACAAATCAATTCGCTCCGTAGAGTATTATTATTATTGTAGATGACCCTTTTTATGAGAAATTTCGCAATATCATCGATTTCATAACTCCCCGTTGGGATAGTGATGACGCTCCTGAGACTGTCAACGTCAATGAATCACTCATGATTTCTCAATATCAACTGATGAAAAATCCTCAATACTCATAACTATATAAGCGTCCAATGGGGAATGCTAAACATAAATGACCGCGATTGAATATATTCCAGTTCTGGAAACGCTCATGGTTATATCGTATGCTACCAACTCCAAGGTAATTAAAGAGATCTGTGGGAGTTCGGAGGTTCTCAAAACTATCGAAATAGGTGACATCGTTTCCTCTTTTTTTATATGCAACCCAATGAGTCCCAGGATCCTCTTTATCATTTAAATTAATAGTGGCTGATTCATTCCTCAATGGTCCATTTTTTGGTAAGCCATTGCTCATGAAAACACCACAAAAATATGGAATTTTCATGAGTTTTGCCTATTTTTTGAGATCTCCATCTGTTAGAGACCTGCGTGGTAGCATCGTCAATAGTTTTTTGGTTTCAAGTATAAGCCCATGCCTTTTTTATAAGGTTTAAGGTGTAAACCTCGACCGAGTGCAATAGCCTCCATAGTTTCATTATGCCTTGTATTTTCTGCAAGTTGTTGATTGACAGCTTTGGCAGTATTGATGGCTCTAGCGATTCCAGCAGCTCCACCAGCCAATGCTCCCGTTGCACTTAAACCAGCAAATAGCGGTACGAGAAAAGGTAAAATTCCTTCGGTAAAAACTCTCGATGGGACAGGAATCACTCGTGGAATATTGACTGTACTTCTACCACCACTCTTTTTCACGGCTACTCTAGTGCCATTAAGAGCTGTTTTGACAGCATCAGATGAGCCGTTATTCAATTTAATTGAATTTTTGGCTGCTTTAATGATTGTTCTGAATGAAACTCTCTTCTTAGGCTTCCCCCTCCTCTTTTTTCACATCGTCCTTTTCCTCACACGCCTACCTGATGCTTTCACACCCCTGCCTGATTTTCTCATACCCAAACTTGATTTTTTCATCGCCGAACTTGATTTCTTCACACCCAAACTTGATTTCTTCATCCCCAAACTTGATTTCTTTACGCCCATACCTTATTTTGTTTTAGTATTCATCGCGTTTGTTATGAATAGAGCTGCAGCTTTTTCTCCTAACGTAGCATCTGGGGCAGAAACACGTCGCCAAGCTCGTTCTGCAAGTGCCTTATCGGCTTCGTATCGAACTGCAATATTTTCACGATTTTTTGAGTAGGCAATGTCGTGTGCTTTACAGGCAGAATCAAGAGGATTAATCCCAGGATCTCCTCGAGCGTATCTTTTCGCCAATTTTGCACCTGGTTCACAATACTGATGGCCTGGTAGCTGCAATTCAAGGGGGAGATTGTTGATGATTTTATTGAATAATCCTCTCCCCTTTTTGTTAACACGAGTTCTGTGCACAATCATGTCCTCAAGGGAACTGTGACATTTTTGGTGTTGCTGAGTGTTTTTTTCACTGTTTTGATTAACCTACCAATTCGTCTATTAATATCCGCAAACTTCCGTTTCATTTCAATTTGCAAGTCGCTAATTTTTTTATACAAAGTCTCTAGTGTGACAGGATCATGTGGGTCCACTGGTGTTGCAACATTACTCAGCCTTTTTTCAAGGAGATCATAATTGCCCTCTCCAGTGAGTTTGTATCCAACGCGTGGTGGACCTCGATTGTAAGAGCCACTATCTGAGGTTAAGTGACGACCGAACACGTCAACAATCATTTCTCAAATGATAACAGTTGGCAATGTGCGTGTTCTAATATATAATTCCAGCCTGCCGAAGTCCCTCGACAATCGAAATAATTTAATTATCACGACTCGGATTTCCTGCGTCCTGCGAATCTACGATTAGTCGAAAATGGTCTACAAGTTCATTCGGATCATCCCAATAAATATAATCCACTGTGTTGGATCGTCGAGCTCTCATAAAGGCAGGTAGAAGCCCCGTGCCAGTGTACCTGGAGCCGGCAAACTGTGAAATATATTTCTCATATTTCTCACCCTTCACTTCTCGGATGCCTCCATGAGGTTTATAATTTTTTTGATGTCCATTAATTGCAAGCATAATATTTTTATATGCGGCAATATCACCCTTACTACTCAAAGTATGATCAGGATTTTTCATGAAGCGGAGCTCCAATAATCCCTCAGTGCAAGCGTATTTCATGATTTTCACTTTGATAAATTCATCCTCAAAAAATATGTGGGAGTCTCCAATCATAAAATTACATATAAGTTGGCGAACACCATAAGCCTTGTCCCATTTTGCTGAATTGATCTATGCCAAGTATTTTCCTGCAAGAGTATCTGCATCGAAAATATTTGCTTCTTCTTCTTCTTCTTCTTCAGTGCTCGTCAATTCGTTCAGGTTGCGTGAATTATCAATGCATGGAACTATAGTATAATTGTGAGACTTTTCCATGAATGGGGTCATAGTCTCATTTAAGGTGTGAATAAATGAAGAATCGTCAGTTGTAGACTTATAGCCATATTCAGAGGTATTCCCGTTACATAAAATTTGTTTGGGTGTTTTTGGGGTACTCTTATGCCCGAGTTTTCGTCGATTTTTGTAACCAATGGTCCTGAAGTTTTTTCTATCGTCGACCAACTCGAGGTTTTTCTCATTATCATCAGACAATTTCACACTCCGAGCATTTGATTCTTAAAGCGGTTTCACAATGTGTTTGAAAACTTCATTCATTGCTTCATCGACCTTTTCTGTACCCAATTTCAATAATTTATGTTTTCGTTGAATTGCTTTTCTTGCAACGGAAATTTGACGTAAAATCTCTTGTTGTTTAGACATTTCATCCTTGCGAGGAGGCATGTTGACTCGATGGGATCTAGCCCGCAACTGTTTGTGCCCCCCCCTCATAACCATTATTTATCCAAATGAAACCAGCAAAATTGCTTCTATATCGCCAACGTCTATATCACTGTCTTTATCGATAACTAAAAAAGAATGATTATCTTTCCAACATGCTGAATATAATTCTTTGAATTTCTCAAAGGGCATATCTGTATTCACATGATCATTATAAATATGCCTCGAATTAACTTCATCCTGTTTGAATAATACCAGGAAATTAACATTGTCACGCACTAAATGTTTTGGAATGCGAGCATACGATTGACGGAAATAAAAACTATCAACTTTTTTATGTCTCCTCTTACAAAAATATGCTTTGATATTATTTTGCTTCTCGCATGCCACATCATCGAATATGAACAGTGAATTCTCCTTCGCGTTATCCACTGATACAACCTCCTCATTGTCTGAGAATGGATAATAATTCAATCCATCGAGAGGCTCCAATATATTTGGTAAAAACTGGTATTTTGGTTGGTTGAGGGATTTTGAATACACGTAAATATTCGAAAATCTCAAACATTTGGGGTGAATTATGAGGCTTAGGAGAGCATTCCTTTTCTCATAATTTGATGGACCGCAGAAAACCGCGCGAATAGTATTTGGCAACAATGAGTCATGGCGTTGCGGTTTATCGGCATCTTTTGCAGTAACTGAATCAAAATTAATGAGGGGTCAACCGCTGGGGTGTGCACTGAACTCCATCTCCCCAACAACTGATGGAAAAACCACATAAATTGGGGGTTTTATAACATCCCTCAGTTTCGTTTTGGATATGATTGTGCACAGATCTCGTGTTAACAAAAAGGGGAGAGGATTATTGAATAAAATCATCAACAATATCCCCCTTGAATTGCATCTACCAGGTTATCAGTATTGTGGACCAGGTACAAAATTGGCAAAAAAATTAGCTCGAGGAGATCCTGGGATTAACCCCCTTGATTCTGCCTGTAAAGCACACGACATTGCATACTCAAGAAATCGTGAAAATATTGCAGTTCGACACGAAGCCGATAAGGCACCCGCAGAATGAGCTTGGCGACGTGTTTCTGCCCCAGATGCTATGTGAGGAGAAAAAACTGCAGCTCTATTCATAACAAACGCGATAAAGACTAAAACAAAATTGGGTATGGGCGTGAAGAAATCAAGTTTGGGGATGAAGAAATCAAGTTTGGGTGTGAAGAAATCAAGTTTGGCGATGAAAAAATCAAGTTTGGGTATGAGAAAATCAGGCAGGGGTGTGAGAAAATCAGGCACTGGTGTGAAAGCATCAGGTAGGCTTGTGAGGAAAAGGACGATGAGAAGAAAGAGGAGGGGGAAGCCTAAGAGGAGAGTTTCATTCAGAACAATCATTGAAGCAGCCAAAAATTCAATTAAATTAAATAACGGTTCATCTGATGCTATCAAAACAGCTCTTAATGGCGCTAGAGTAGCCGTGAAAAAGAGTGGTGGTAGAAGTAAAGTCAATATTCCACCAGTAATTTCTGTCCCATCGAGTTGGAGGAATTTTACCTTTTCTCGTACCGTTATTTGCTGGTTTAAGTGCAACGGGAGCATTGGCTGATGGAGCTGCTGCCATTGGTAGAGCCGTCAATAGTGCCAAAGATGCCAATCAACAACTTGCAGAAAATACAAGGCATAATGAAACTATGGAGGCTATTGCACTCGGTCGAGGTTTACATCTTAAACCTTATAAAAAAGCATGGGCTTATACTTGAAACCAAAAAACTATTAATGATGCTACCACACAGGGCCCTAACAGATGGAAATCTAAAAAAATATGCAAAACTCATGAAAATTCCATATTTTTGTGGTGTTTTCATGCGCAATGACTTACCAAAAAATGGACCATTGAGGAATGAATCAGCCATTATTAATTTAGATGATAAAGAGGGTCTTGGGACTCATTAGGTTACATATAAAAAAAAAGGGAACGATGTCACCTATTTCGATAGTTCTGAGAACCTCTGACCTCCCACAGATCTCTTTCATTACCTTGGAGTTGGTAGCATACGGTATAATCATGAGCGTTTCCAGAATTGGAATACATTCAATTACTGTCATTTAGGTTTGGCATTCCTCATTGGACGCTTATACAGGAATGAGCATTGAGGATTTTCAATCAGTTGACGTTGAGAAATCATGAGTGATTCACTGGCGTTTACAGTCTCAGAAGCGTCATCAGTGTTGGAAGTACAATACTTTCCCCAATTGAACTTTCTACTGAGAAAAATTAAGTTCTCGGTCTAGTGGAGTTTTTAACCTTCAATTCCATCCCAAACGTTGATACGAGCAAAAATAAATTACACATTGGAGATACAGTCATCACTATCCCAACGGGGAGTTATGAAATCGATGATATTGCGAAATTTCCCGTAAAAAGTGTAGAAAAAAGTGATATTATTTTAAATATCAAAAGTAAAAATAATATTCTACGGAGTGAATTGATTTGTAATAAGAATGTGGAGTTGAGGCCTGGGAATTCAATTGTTTGAATGCTTGAATGAGTTTTATTAGCATCCTTTTGGATGCTGATAAAACTCATGAATCTGATCAGCCTGTGGCCATTCTTAAAGTGAATGCTTTACGAGTCGAATGTAATATCACCACGGGAGCATACAACAATAGTGATAAAGTTCATACAATTCATGAATTTTTCCCAGTGGTGCCCCCTGCACATAAAATAATAGAAGTTCCATCATAAGTTATTTATTTACCAGTGTCTGTGAAGACAATAAACGATTTACAGCTTCGAGTTGTTGATCAAGACTGTGACTTGGTGAATTTCAGAGGTGAAATAATTTCCATCAGGCTACACATCAAAACCATTTCATAATCATGGGCATTGTATATAATCGCAAGATTGGATATTTCTGTAATAATAACCAACCATGCCTCTCTTCAATCAGTTCGCGTACTGGCTTCAAGGTGTCAACACCTCAGAACGTGAAGTTCCTCAAGAGTCTCGACCTAGTCGTGAAAAAAAGTGGAAAGAACGTTTTTGCCAAATAAAAATATTATTCACTTGTTGGATACCACGGAGGAAAGCCGGAATATTAAAACCCCTGCGGTGTTTGAGGAATCTATCACCCATTATGAGATTCATGCACATCAGCTATGTACCTCAACAGGACTTGATAATAGCGATGAAATTCGTATCACTATACAAAATCAGGATCTCTGCATTTTACCAAGCAAAAGTGATTTGCACATTACTGGTAAACTATGAAAATCTGATAACTCGAAGGCAACTCTCACAAAATTAGTGAATAACACTATTTGTCATCTATTTCAAGAGATTCGCTATGAAATTAATGCTATTGAGATTGATGAAGTGAAGAATGTGAGTATCACTAGTCTTATGAAAAATCTCGTTTCATTAATACCGAATCAAAGCTTCTGGATGGAAAATGCTGGATGGTTGGGTGTTCAAGAGAAATTAAGTTTAGTGGATGATGGAGACTTCTTTGATATTTCTATCCCATTGAGTTTGCTGTTAGGGTTTGCTGGAGATTATCGAAAAATTATGGTCAACGTGAAAAATAATATTTTAAACAGAGCTCATCGTGATAATAATGCTACGGTTCAAACAGAAAAGGAAGATATGAAAGACACATTCAGCAAAATCGAGTGATTGATCCCGTATGTGACATTATCGGATACTAAAAAAATTGAGTTATTAAATTTCATCCAGAAAGATCCTGCAATATCGATGAGCTTCAATCCATGGGAGATATATGAGTATCCGATGCTTCCAAAGACACCCAAACACGTGTGGATGGTGAAAACCGCAACTCAGCCCGAGAAACCGCGTTATGTCATACTGGGTTTTCAAACAGCACGAAAGAATAGGGATAAGAAAAATTGTAGTAATTTCGACCATTGTAGTATTGCAAATGATAAATTATTCCGAAATTCTTAATGTTATCGTTATGGTAATTTAGATGTAGATATGACTAAAAATCAGTATTCTATACTTTATGATATGTATTCGAACTTTCAATCGTCATATTATGATCAACAAGTGAACAATCCATTATTAACTAAAGCACAACTTTCAACCATTACACCACTGGTGGTGATTGATTGTTCTAAACAAAATAAATCCTTGAAATTTAGTTCACTAGATGTCCGTTTAGAATTTGAACCGAGAATGAGCATCTCCAAGGACACTGCTGCTTACTGTCTCATTTTGTATGATCGAGTAATAGCCTTATCATCCCATAAGGGGAGGGGTGAGAAAAATTGTTTGAAATTGGTACGGGTAAGTTTATAAATTAAAGCGTTGCGGGTCTTAAAGTATTACTCACCTTGGAGCTACTCGTTGATGTACAATGTTTTCAAACACTCTTTAACTAGTTCATCGTGAAAGAGTTTGCATACACAGTTTTGGATTCTGAAGTTGGGGAGCCGGCAGTGTGCTTCTTCAGCCCCCCATTTGCATTCTCCAGTTTATCAGCAAAATACAAAAGTGTGAATCTGTGGCTCAAGCGTCATCATCACGGACTTCCTTGGTACTACGGAGGTAGCTCATATGATCAAATTGGACAATTTGTGCAAGAGTGGGAAAATATAAGTAAAATTTATGTGAAAGGTGAAGATAAATAAGAGTGGTTGAAAAAAATTGCCAGTCCTGTATTAGCACTAATAGTAGTCAATATTGAGTGGTGGGCTCTGATGATTGCCCACCACTTACTCACTTCAAATATTTACCAATTCGTACATGTCCTTTCCATAGTTACCTGGATGAACCCAAGGCATGTGCTTTAAAAAATGTTGAATTACTTAAAAACTGGGTAATGAAAAAAAAGGATAGTACGATCGACGGATCGATCGATCAAGGTTTACTATAAATTGAAGAACTTGAATTTAATGGATCCGGAGGCTATTGCATATTTACCCCATTTATTTGTAAGTTTCACCGCCGCATCCAGTATCGATTAGGCTTGGGACAAATTGACTGATGCTATGAGAGCTGACTGGGAGATTGCAAAATGCAGACGTTGTTGGAAACATTATCCAAATAATAATGATGATGCTTTTCATGGACCACCTCCGATGATAAGCGATTGTGAAGGTTGTACAATTTTTTTACAAAAAATTAAGATTTTTTTTTTTTTAAACTATTAGCTTGTAATGTTTCAGTAAAAATATTTCATTGGGGGGGGGGGGTCGTAGACAGACTGTCAAGCTCAAGAATTCGTGAATTAACTGATTAATTTACCACCGACTGGCGAGGGGCGGCTCCTGAACAAATGCTCCTCACAGCTTTGGGCTAAAAAATCCGCGAATTAATCCGCCAATTAATCCGCGAATCCACTGATTGGTCGATTAATTGATTAATTAATCAATTAATTAGTCACTTATGACATTAACATACCCTTATGACCATTCACAAGCAGTTGGAAATACGCGAATCAACCTCGCGAATTAATCCCGCGAATTGTTTAATTAATGAATTAGTTAACCACCCACTACCCACTCGCGGAGGACCTGGCCGACAGACCCTTATGATCCTTCCCAAAACGTTGATCTGGAACCCGCGAATTGACCTCGCGAATTTATTCCGCGAATTTATTCCGCGAATTGATTAATTAATGAATTAATTAACCACCCACCACCCGGTCGCGCGGGACCTGGCCAACAGACCCTTATGACCCTTCCCAAAACGTTGATCTGGAACCGCAAACTTACCCCGCGAATTAATTCCGAAAATTAATCAATTAATTAATCAATTAATTAGCCACCCACTACCTACTCACGGGAGACCCTCGGACACCTCGCCAGCTGACCCTCGTGACCCTTCCCAAAACGTTGATCCAGAACCGGCCCTATACATCTACTAGGTTCCTCCCCCAAAACAAGATCAAGCAGGCATATCGGTTGAACCGGCCCAAGCTTGGGTAGAGAGTCGTCTCCTGGCCAGCGCGAGATGTAATCGCAAAACAGCACTGTCCGCCAGATTGGCATTTATTTCATTTATTTTCAGTTGAATTTAGTATTTTTTATTATGGAGGTTGCTTTCTATCCTGGAGCAGGTGATTTCTCACAAATCGACAGGTGGGCAGAGCCGAATTGTTATTAACTTTGAGTAAAATTGTAAAATTGTAGCCTTTGTCTTGGCTATTCTTGAGAAAACGTCCAAGATGGCGTCTTTTCTAATTTTTCATTATATTTTCTTGAGTTGAGGCAGTTGTGGTCAACTCCTCTTATATTTTTTCGATTTTCGATGATTACTTTTGGTAAATTTGAGTACAATATTGAAGTTCATTAGTCCTGATTAATTTTTGTATGAAATTAAAATGTGATAAATTGAATTAATTGTATTTCGAGGTGACGTATCGATCCTCAACTGAATATCGATCCATATTATGGATATTTTGTCATAATTTTGAGAATAAGGAGGAATTATACCCCTTATTCAACTTTTCTGTAAATTTCAGAATATTTCTTTGTGTGAAATTATATTTGATTATTCTTGTTAAATTGTGTGTTCTCATTGTGTGAGTGTGGAAGGTCAAATTGCAGACTGGGAGCATCGTCCTCCCTCCCCCTTGTAGCAAGTAGAGTCTACTCCGATACCTGAGCTACCAGCCATTGTAATTCTGTTAAAATTGTTGAAAATTCTAAATCGAGAGGGGTCGATGTACTCTCGAAAAATAATCCATCGACTGGCGTCCGACACACTAAAATTTCAATTAAAAATAATTCTATTCTTTATCCTAAATTTTTCCCCGAACGTCACAAATCAATGAACGCTTCATCGCTCCATTCTTCATCTTCGTCGTCTTCAATATTACATGTGACTGCCAAAAGTTTTCTTTGACGGTAATTCGCACAGAACGCACATTTGGAATAACTGTCATGACACCACAGTGCCGAAGGTTGGAACATGAACCGAAGGCGGGAACTGCAATCATATGAGCTAGAATTTTTTTTGGGCTGGGTAACGTACATTATTTTGCATTTCTGAAGTTTTGATTCCTAAAGTTTGAATTTAAAAAAAAGAATATGGTGTGACATCCCAATCTAAGCAGCACCCCTTTCCCAATCCGTCACAGTCGTGGGAAATGCAGACCCCCCCTGCCCCTCTTATCGCGTGAGGTAATATTTGAACGTTCCCAAAATTCGACAACTCGACAGTACAGATTGACGATACAATCCCCCTTTCGATACACTGAGCTTAATCCAATGTCCGATAATCAATTACGCGAAAATGCCAAATAACTTTAATATTTCAGATACCGATACAGAAATACATCCAACATAATGTATTCCGAAATGGATTAATAATTACCTCAAAATTTTAGTTCGGCCAGATACCCCCAATTCGATATCAATAAAACATAGGTACTTGAAACCACTGAAGTGGGAGTGAATCAAAAACAGAATAAATCAGACCCGTAATATTACATTACATGCCCGAGCCTTGGAAAACAGATCACCGTCCCCCACGTGCAAGATTGCCTTCCGAGCCGAAGGCGAGGGTGGCAAGCACGTGGGGGAGGGTGATATGTTTTCCATGACGAGGTGTGTATATTAATTTTCGTATCGAGGGAACCAAAAAACGGCAATTTTGTGGCGCGCAGAGCCACGAAAATGGGGTTTTTCAGTTCCCGTGACACGAAAAAGAAATTAGCTTGGCAAACAAGAGGCGAGAGATGGACCAAAAGTAATTTCGCACTAAAATGACGACAAAAATTACCGAGACCCAGACGCCTGTGATTGAAGGTAGCGTTAGGAAAAAATATCAAACTGAAAAATTAACAAAAGGGAAAGCGAAGGTACGGCCATCTGACGGCAATGCATCGAAATGTCATTTTAGTGTGAAGCAAGGGTTTCAAATTGAAACCAAGTGGATGGAAATATAAGGATAATTCTGAGATACGAAAAATCATTCAGAACAATATCTATACCCGCACGGAAAATTATGTATACGGAACATATCATTAGTTGTATAGAAGACGAACGTAAGTGTCAAAAAATGTCCTCATACCAGAAGTTTTGAATTTTTAATTCCAGTTCCCATATTTGTTTTTTGTTTCTCTTTTTCTATTGAATTCTCGTATTTTGGTACTTACGTTACGCTTCTATACAGCTAACGATATATAAATAAATGTATCATGGATATATGAGGCATTCTTCCTCAATCCAACCACCTGTTTTTGTCGATGTATCTGAAAATTCTGAAAAAATTCTATACTTTTCTACGGGTTGGAAGGACTCTCTGTGAATTTTTTTGGATTTTTTGCAGCTGCGATGCCGGAGTTAGATGTCTGTGGAGGAATTTCCTAATAATTGATGTATCTAGATAAGTTTCCGGCGGACAAAAAATGTTCCAGACGAAAGTTTTAGATTTTTTGTCCATCTGTTTGAATAGATTTTTCATTTTTGGAAAAACGCCGATTTAAGGGCATTAAACTTTAAAATAAGGTTAAAAATCAGATTTTCACGTATTTCGACACTTTTTTTCTTGAAAAAATTTGTGGTTAAATTATGTGTCAAATCTGAATTTTTCAGACGAATATAAAAGTGGGACGGTAGTGAGCTTCGAAGAAAATAAATCATAACTGAATTTTTTTCGACTCATCATCAATACCAAAATCTGCAGAAGATAAGTGAAATATAGAATATTAAGTGCTTAATCCATAAAATCGATAATTATTAGATGTCAAATCATTAAAATTATCGTTTTTCCATTAATATGATGCTCTTCCCCATTCGATGAAGTTTCCGATTCTCATAAACCAAATAAAACAGTCCAGAGCTGGAATTCTGAGTATTTAGGTTACCTTAAAACCTCAAATTCCAACCAATCAGAGCCGGGTATCTCGATCGGTAATTACTCCGCTTGGCGCTCTCGGCGGTTTTTGCGACCGCGAGTTCCATTTTCCTCTGCATGGGAGATACATAACCTAAAAATTGAGTTCATTGACTGGTGATCATTGAAGTTTATTGTGTTGTTGCTCCAAACGGCTGGATAGAATGAACTTCCTAGATCGTTGTACCAATCTGTTCAACGCGGAGATCCATGAGAGAGATAGTAAACTACGTGCTGTGAATGACAATTTGGTGGAGAAAATGCCTTCCCTCAAAGGCATGAAAATTTGTGATGCGTGTCGGAAGAAATTGGGACAAGTTTCAATGATCAATCTGCAATTTGTTAATGGCGGTGATAACAACGAAGTGACAGACAATCCAGTGCCTCCACCCCCTGAAATTGATAGTCAAGACAACGACGTTCAATGTAGTCAAGAGCTAGATAGGTTGTCGGTGAAAGATCCAAATATTTCGTCGAAGCTATCATCTCACTATTCACAGAGTTTGACGTATTCTACTAGTCAATCAACTTTATGTAGTCAAAACACTCACGCTAGCGATGAATCGTACTATTCTAGTCCTCTCAAAAAGCGCAAATGTGAGCCTTAAGACGAGGTTGATGAGAACATTTTCGATTTGGCTGAAGTTGGGAGAGAACTTCTTCATCAATTGAAAAAAAAATTGATCAGCCCACAACAGCGAATGCAGAAAAAATCGTTCTTCTCGGTCTTGTTCCTAAGAGTTGGAGCATCAGGAGAGCTTCGTGCTTCTTCGGTTGTTCAGGTACGATGGCTGACAAAGCTAAGAAATTAGTTAACTCAGAAGGTATTCTTACTTCTCCCAATCGATCTGAAGGTAAGAAGATGCCGAAAGACACAGTTAATTCAGTGATAGCATTTTATCAGCATGACTCAAATAGTAGGGAATTGGCTGGGAAAATGGTATTTTACACAACAAGTGAGGTAAGTCGGACTTTACACGCGAGTGCGGCGAAACCGACTTACCTCACGAGTTGTGTAATGCATTTTATGTCATCAGTGCGTCTGTGGGGGTGGTGAGCGGGTACGGGCGGGGGGGGGTCCGGGGGGGCGGAGCCCCCCGGTGGGGGGGGTTGGGGGGGGGGCGAAGCCCCCCCCCACTGAAGAAAAAGCCAACTTTGAAAGAAAAAAGAAAATGAGTATTTTTTCTAAATATTAGAGAATAATTTTTTTTGCGCGATTTTTCTCCACCCCCCTCCTGAAGAAAATATGAGGAAAATTTGTTGATTTTTCATTATTTTTTTATTAGTATGAAGAATTAATAAACATAATCTCAACAATATAAAAAATCAAAAAGTATCTCATCACCACCCCACAACCGTCACAAACTGCAAACTCAACAATGATCAAACTAAAAGAACTAATGAAGACTCATCAAATTCAACAAATTCCAATATCAACACCAAAGAGAACTTGAATGTAATGAACCTCCTCAAAAATCCCCTGTCAAATGTATCTGTTACTTTTAATAATTGTTCAAATATTTCAATCTATCTGACAAAAAAA
>NW_021680522.1:113647-132203 GCF_001412515.2 Diachasma alloeum | reverse complement strand
CGCAAAAAAAATTATTCTCTAATATTTAGAAAAAATACTCATTTTCTTTTTTCTTTCAAAGTTGGCTTTTTCTTGATAGCATTTCTCTGCTTCCTGAGCGTTTCGAAGTATATTATCTGTTAGTATTTCATCGTGTTCACTAAACATATCTTCTTGTGTATTCATATTTCACTTTTTGAGTTAATTATTTATTATTATATAGTTTATTTTTTAGCTTTTTGCACTGCGATTTGTTTCGTTAAATTGGGGACGCTAGATAAGGCTGCGATACCTCGTGAGGTTCTGGGCAACTAAAAAACATGGCGGCGTAAGGGGTTTTGTTGACATATATATATGCACGTGTACGTTGACTGTAGGTTATGTTTTTTTTTGTCCCAATTTTGATATTTTCAATATTGTATTGAATATTAATGGGTTCAATGGAAATGAATCCGAGTCATGAAAAGACTGGTGCTCATAAAAAAGTATTCAAGTGTTCTGTGAAAGGATGCACATCGATATCTTCTAATTCTGACGGAGTGAGTTATCATCGATTTCCAAAGAGCAATCGATTCTTTGTTAAAAGGTTGGATACTGGTGGAAAAATTGATATTGATCATTACGAAGAATGGAAATCACGATGCAAAATTGATAAAGTAACCACAGCAACAAGGGTTTGCAGCTTGCACTTCGGACGAGAAGATTTTTCATTGCCAGGTATGTGGCTTTATCCGATTTATGGTTGGAGTTGAGTAAAACCTAATAGGAGTACATAATTCTTATTAGTTCAGTAGTGAAGTGGTAGAAGTTAACAAGTCGACTTGTTCCCTAATAGTTGAGTTTTTGAGAAATACCTCTGAAACTAAGAGAGATAGCCAAATTTTGATAAAGAACTTTTTTGTAGAGCAGGATGAGAGTTACAAAAAAGTCTACATAAAAATTTTGCTCTCTTAGATTCTGAGATACTACTTCAAAACTCACTCATTAGAGCTAAATCGACTCGTTACCCTTTTCCACTTGGCTACTGAATTCATATCGATGTCCTGTACATGATGAAGTTATTGATATTGTTTGATATGATTCTAGATTTCGAGAGTAAACGATGTAGATTAAATCCATATGCAGTGCCGAGTCGAAATTTGCCTCACGATGATGAGGGTTTAGAAGCTGGTGAGATATCCCCCACCACGAACATTATAACCAATCGTGATAATGAGAGGGAAGAAGCTGATCATTCTCGTAGAACTCAAGAAAACCCCTCCAAGATTCAGGTTTGAATATTTTGAAGTATATTCGCGGATGAAAAAATTATCAAAAACAATCGTGTAGTCGGGTGGTACAACTTCCCCAGTCGATTCTTCATATTTTATCATCTATCAAAAATGATCATAAGCACAAGTGATTCTATGACGAAATGATGAGAGTTTTTTTCTAAAAATTTATTCAGCTACAAAAATTGTCGTTTGTCATTTCCTTCTAAAATCAATTGGTTATTAGAGAATTAGATTAATGGCCCATGAAAAGAGGGTTAAATTTGACATATGCTGGTTCACAGCAGAAAAAACTATGCATATTTTTATATGTTCCACACAATGTGAGAAAAATTATTTCTAATGAACTTTGATGTTTAATTGAACAATGTGTAAAAAAATTGTTGCTTGAAATTTGAGACAAATCTATTTACAGGTGACGGATGTAGGAGAATTTTCCAATGTAGCAAGAAAATTGTCGGATAATTTTGAAGAAGCTGTAGAGGAATTTGAGACTGTTTTTCTGAATTCGTCTTGTGGAAGTGAAGATTGTATTGATGGTGTGCCAACAGCTGACGTCGATGATGGATTTGTAGAGGAGGGATTAATAGAGATTGCGCAAAACGCAAAATCAACAGAAGATCTAGCATCGAATCACCGACATGAATCAACCCAAACCTTATCTGAAAGTTTACATACTGCAAAAGAAGATAAGAGTTCACAAACTTCATCATTCAAACAATTCACAGATAAAAGTGTTCAAGTTAAAAGTGGGGACATATTGACACCGTTCACATCGTGCATAATAACTGATCGTCACTTGAATGTTATATGTGTTATTCGAAAACATGCGATTCTCACGAAAATCGTATCATTAGTGTCTGAATTATATCCAGAAAGTAGGACTCGAAAAATGAGTTTGAAGGATCGTGTTATTTTAACTACAATGAAATTAAAACTGGATTTGACATTCTCTGCTCTATCTATTATGTTTAGATGTGTTGAAGAATCGACCTGCCGATACATTTTTCATGACACATTACGAAAACTAGCCCAAATACTTCGATGTGTGATTCGCTGGGTGCCTAAAGACGAAATTCAAAGGAATATTCCACAATGTTTTGAATATTTCAAGGACACTGTGGTTATAGTAGACTCCACTGAATTTAAAATTCAAAGACCGAAATGTTTACAATGCAGGATCAAGCTATATTCACAATATAAATCAAATTTCACAGCTAAATTCATGACAGGAATAACTCCAGGGGGCATGTTGACATTCCTGAGCAAAGGATATGGAGGCCGAGCATCTGACAAGGCGATATTCGAGCAGAACAACATTATTAATTTTCTAGAGAAGGATGATGCTGTTATGACAGATAAGGGTTTTCAGACTGAGGAAATTTGTATGAAGCGAGGCGTTAAGTTATACATACCACCATTCTTAAAAAAGAAAAAGCAATTTTCTCCAGAGGAAGCTACTTATAATCGCTGCATTGCTGCAGCTCGAGTTCACGTAGAACGAATGAACCAAAGGATTAGAGAATTCGGGATCCTACAGAATCGGATCCCTTGAAATTTAGGCTCTCGTATTGACGATATTGTTATTGTATGTGCAAGGTTAGCGAATTTAGGAACACCAATTTTGGAGGTTGATAAATTTATTTAAAAACATAACTGAAATCAGATAACATGACAAAATATTTATATAACTTGAAATCGAAATTATCATTTTTTATACGAATCTTGGAACTGCTTTTTTTTACATAAAACATGCAACATTTTTGTAAAATACACGTCTTTCAATTTAGCAAGTAAATCATTCACAAATCGTGCATTGTACTTCACTGTAACAACTTTGATATCATCCACTTTTTGACAATAAATTATTAAGTGACAAACAGGCAAATTTAGTAAAGCCATTCCCAATTGAATTTGACCTTGATACGTGTGTTTTTGTCTCAAGCTAATATTGTTATCGACCAACTCCAACCATTTGCAATATTTCAGTAACGATGCATCAGACAAATCAGTTAAATAATAACTACACTTAATTTCGATTAATACTGAAGGGATGTGCTTCCTAAAAACTACACCATCAGGACTATAGCCAAGCCAAGGATTATGATGAGAAATTAAGAGACCGAACTGATGGACATCTGCATGCTTCTTCAAAACATACAATTCACGCGCCCGAGGCTCATACTTATTTCCAAATTTAGTGTATTTATTAGAGATGGGTTTAGACCAAAAATACGAGCTTGCTTTAGACTCCCAATCTGACTTAGAATAAGTGAAAAGTGGATACCATCTACTGCCAGTCACTCTGAATTGTCTTTCTTTGTGCCACAACATTGCATCAGACTTGGTCGTGGTGGCAACATTGAGAGCATCACATTCACCTATCTTTGTGTTATACATTTGCAAACAGCATGCTTCGGTTGTGATGGGGAGGTGGAACACATAGAGCATAGCTTTCGAATGCAGAGCATTTTCTAGTAATGCTTTTGTAATCTGCAGATTTGGGGAAATACTGGGAGCTGGAGGTGCTGTGGGGCAGTCAAGTGAATCACGGATTTTAGAGGAGTCTGAATGTAAATTACGAACTTTATGTTCATAAATGATGCTGTGATCATCACACAGCAACAATTTATTGTAAATATCACAGGACAAAGGTGATGGGAATCCTTTCGAGTAACAGCAGAAAGTATTAAGAGGCAGGGGTTTGTAACGTTCTAAAGCATGCCCTTTCAATTTTTTCCAATTGCATTTCATGTCAGTGCTTGACACTGACTCTAAATTAGAAATATCATTCCTGTAGAAAGAGAAAAGAAAGATTAGGATGAAATAACATAAGATGAGTGCAGTGAATGAAAGAACCAGAATGAAAAGATCGACTCACTGACTACAATAAAGCAGCACTGCTACGATATGTTTACAGGTCCGCCCTAACCCCGCCTTGCAGCTGCATTTCATCTCTTTAATATCGACAACATTACTAGCAATATCATACATCTCGAGAACACCCTCAATTAGATGAGGATGATCGTTTATGGAACTAGATTGCATTCACAAACAATACAATGCCCATCGACTTTCCGCTTTCTCACTAACTCCACATAACATTAAATTACCAGAATTTAGAACTGCCTGACCTTCCACCATATTGCGAGAATCCAATGTGGCTTTAGCGTATTGATAAATTTTTTTCAACAGAATCGTCTTCATTTTTTAAGATTAATTAATTGAGCACCGGTCAGTTGTGATGAATCTCTTACCCACATGACATTTCTTTGAAATATGCGCCACGAACTAGAACCTCTATGGCAGCCATATTGAGCTCTTAACAGCGCCGCCATCGGTATTTAGCGTCCCCAATAGTATCTAATGGATCAGCTGATCGGTGTATGATTGGGATAATGGGTTATGTTTGTACCGCAAGATGTCGCTAGGGGTTATTGAGAACTTGTAAAATACCAGTAAAATAGCATAGGACGCGTGTAAAACTGGGAACGTCTGTTAAGTGAAGAACGATTGGTGGTGCGTGTAAAATTCGACTTACCGACCTCCAAACGCCCCTGTTAACCTGCACTTTACACGCACGCATGACATAAAGGACTTTGTATCAGTGAAACAGTTAGACGGGTCACGTAAACACGTTCAAGAGCGCCTAATATATTGCAACCTCAACGAACTCCACGATATTTATACAAAGAAGTATTCTGATGTTCAGATAAGTTTCTCAGCTTTCGCGAAAGTCGGACCCGACCATTGTATTCTCGCAGGTGGAAGTGGCTCTCACACAGTCTGTGTCTGTGTTCATCACGAGAATGTAAAGCTAATAATTGACAGCATCAACTTCTCTGAAATGACAAGAAATACCAAATATAATTTGACGACGTACAGGGATTTCATCAATGTCATGATCTGCGACAGCCCTTCTACAAATTGTTACCTCGGGGAGTGTGAACATTGTCCCGGTAGAAATCAATTCGTGACCGATCTTCGAACGTGTTTGATGAGAATGATATTGATCGGGTCGAGTTTTACAACTGGACAGAAACCGATAGAGCAGAAATGAAAATAAATGTTCTCTCCAGTGATGCTTTCGTTGAACAGCTGTGTGATAAAGTTGAAAAACTCAGAACTCATGCATTCACAGCCACCCAACAATCTGACTATCTTGATCATTGTCAGAAAAACTTGAAGCCAGATGAATTCCTTATCCAATGTGACTTCGCTGAGAATTACGGTTTTGTAGTACAGAATGCAATACAATCGTTCCATTGGAATAATAATCAATGTACCATCTACACAGTAATTATGTATTATTATAGAGATGATGATGAGGTATTGAATCACGGTTCGCTGGCAATTCTCTCCAATGATTTACAACATAATACTTCCGCTGTTTTCACTTTTCAAACGAAAATCATTCAACACTTGAAAAGCGATTCAATTTCTCTAACATTAGTGAACATGAGCGAGATTTTGGGATACCTGCTGAGTGGCACTTTTTTGGAACGTCACACGAAAAAAACTTGTCACATATCACTGGTTTCATACTTTTCTTCCCTTCATTCTCTCATTGTCGTTAAGATCGATTTAACATTCTACATTATTTCCCTTTGTATGAAGAAAGTGGAACTTTCGATTACAAACAGCCAACCGTCATAAAATATTACAAAGAACAAATAAAAAAAAAAAGAAATATCTCTCCACATTCTCCACCGAAAAAAAAAAAACAAAAATTTGTCTCAAACTCCGACCTCATTCTCCATCAACTTCTTTCTCCTTATCCAATTTACACACTGTACATAGAGAAGAAAAAGAAAAATCCATATATACACTCCCCTCTATTTACATGACTCCACATCTACCAATTCAAATCTTATTCGTCACGTTTACGCCAGGCACAGGCTAAACCTCAACATATATATATATATTATTAGGATCGCTCTATTCACCCAATTGGTGATATTTTCTCAAACTTTTTCGATGATATGTCCCTCTTAACCTTCCCGAATCATCCCTAAATCCAAAAACAAACACATTCTTATGCTCTCGTACAGATGAAAAAATTTGTGTATCAGACGCTCACTTAGATTCGACTGATGCGGAACTCTGAGAAGAACTAAATCCCCAATATTAAAGTCGACAGGACGGACTCCTCCCTGCGCTCTCAGTCGACTCTCGTGACTCTGTTGCAATTTTTCACGTGCTAATATGATCATTCTCTCTGGAGGAACGACGTCATTCTCGGGGAATTTCACTACCTCCATTATTTCATCTTTTACTCTCTTTCCAAAATGCAATTCCTGAGGGATCAACCCAGTGCTACAATGAGTGGTATAATTGAAAAGTTGTTCAATATGAGAAACGTGTTTGGCCCACGATGTATGCTTTTCTGCGCAGAACATACGAAACATACGACCCAGTTCTCTCATGATCCTCTTGGTAGGGTTAGATTGGGGGTGACGAATTGACGAAAAAATGGGTTGGATGCCCAATCTCTGCAAAGTACTACTCCACGTACGCGATTTGAATTGGGTACCGTTCTCTGCTAGTAATATTTTGGGTTTACCAACGCGAGGAATATAATCATCTATTATCTTTTTCAGTACAATTTCTGTCGTAGCTCTTTTTATGAGATATAGTTTCACCAACTTGGAGAAGGCATCAGTTACTACAAAAATATATTGTGCTCCACCGATTGAATTTGGTAGCGGACCATAAAAATCAACTGTCACCAGATCACCTGGCTCTTCTGACTTCACGAAACCATATTGACCCTCCGCGGATCTTGTAAGATGTTTAACGCGTTGACACAAATTGCAACTCAAGACGTACCTTTTAATACTACGCGCCATATTCGCCCACCAGAAATATTTCCTCATGTGACATAACAACTTATACCCCCCGACATGCCCTAAACGCTCATGTTCGCCCTTGACTAGAGATTTGATCAACACTGGTGGTAGAATCACCCGCCAGTTATCAGTCAGATTTGCTCGATGAAACCAAATTCCTTCATAATACCGATGCAACTGACTGCGCTCCTCTTTCCCTTTTCCAACGATTCTCATGACTTCCTCATCCCTATGCTGCACTTCACCCAGATTCTTCAAATTTTGTCTCGACACAGGGTCCAACCCCATATGGCAAATATTAACCAAGATATCCTCAAAATCCCCCTGAACCCCAGGAACACTATTCGACATCAGTGATGCTAACATTAATTTCTCTGGTTGAGAATTCTGGAAATCTCTGTCAGGATTACGTGAGAAGAAATCTGCAATGATATTGTCCTTTCCACTACAGTGTTGGACGCTGAACGAGTATTCTTGCAGAAGCAAACTCCAACGAGACCGACGTGCGGTCTGATAAGGGGTACGATTGAGAATAATGAGTGATTTGTGATCCGTGATTATTTCAAACGGCTTCCCGATCAAGTACATACGAAATTTTGATATTGAGTACACAATAGCCAAAAGTTCCTTCTCTGTTGTCGTGAAATTAGTCTCCGCTGGAATCAAGCAGCGACTAACCAGTGAAATAATTCCCGGACGCCCTTGTTCATCAACCTGATACAACATTCCACTAACGCCCCTATCTGACGCATCCGTCTGGACCTTGAACACTCTATCCGGATGATAAAACCACAATTGGACAAAATTTACCAAATGATGTTTCAGATCGCGATAGACCTGTGCGTGTTTTTCTGTCTACTGCCAGTGGGAATCCTTCTTGAGTAAATCCCTCAAGGGCTCCATGTAATTAGCATGAGATACACTGTGAAATCGATAGTAATTACATACACCTAAGAATTGTTGCAATTGTGTTTTATTACGGGGTTCACCAAAATCACCAATAACCGCCAGTTTATTTGGATCAGGGGAGACTCCCTCCGTCGAAAGAATGAATCCCAGAAATGGAACAGATTGTTGCGCAAAAACAGCCTTTTTTATTTTCAGCGTGAAAATGTTTTCCGATAATTTTTTAAACAACCGGTCTAAGTGAATCAAATGTTCTTCAAAGCTATTCGACGCAATCAACATATCGTCAATATAATATGTGAGAAAGTCATCGCATTCATCCCCCAACGCGAGTCCTAGGTCTCTGATAAACTCGCTACCTGCTGTCTTCAGGCCGTATAGGATTCGACAAAATTGATATAACGTTGATCGATGCAGGAATGCCATGTATTGGCGCGATTCTTCATGTAGAGGAATCTGCCAATAACCACATGTAAGATCAAGAACCGTCATGTATTTGACACCATGATATCTTTGAAGAATCTCGTCAATTCGGGGTGGGGATTCGTTATCGCCCTCTATGACTTCATTAATGAATCTAGCATCCAAACATGCTCGAATATCCGTGGTTTTTTTCTCAACAATACGCAATGGATTACAATACTGGCTAACCGAGCGCTCAATGATTCACCCTTCCAACATTCTCTTTATCTCTTTATCCACCGCCGAGCTCAACGCTATGGGTACTGGGTATGACATTCTGACTACTGGCTTCGATTTGATTAGCTTAATTTGGTGTTTGTAATTTGTACAACATCCCGGCTTATCTGAAAAAACATCTTTATATTTTTCTAACCAATCTATTAATCTTTCTGCCTGGACCTCATCCAATGTAACTAAGCTCTGCGCAATTGCTTCTACCACTTCTAAAAAAGTTGGATCAACAGTGTCACTCACACTATGAGACTGGGAACTAATTACAGCGGATTTATCCTCATTACCAATACTCCGCACCTCAAAACTATGCTCTTCAACGCAGGAAGCAACATTAAATAATGCACATTGAACGTTAACCGTATCAGACTTATTTAAAACATGACAAGTTTTATCTTCGACGTTTTTGTAACCTCTATGACTTGATACCCCATGTAAATCCTCACTTTCACCTTGAACAACATTTGGGTCCACTAATACATGCTGAGAGGTGTACGATGTAACCTCAATCATGTTGATATGAACCAAGTTTGGACTAGCCTCGTCATGATTCAACTCATTCTGGTTATTCATTTGTTTATCTTCATGACTATTGACTGTATTCTCATCAATAATCCTGTCATTTGAACCATAGAGAGTAAGGAACAACATCCTGTTTATCACAGTACCTCTGATCCTCTCAGAGGATCTAGATCCAAACTTCACCGTCATTGCATTTAAACGCTTCCCATTGAGATATATTACCTCCTCATCATAACAGATTCGAGTTTTATTATATTTAAACCAATCATTTCCCAGTAAAACTTCCTGATTAAGATACGGAATGATTAAAAACGTATGTTGATATTTATGATTTTCTATTTCCAATTCTAATAAAATTTGTGTTTTCACCGCTGTTCCTTTTTTGCTCACCGCAAGCGTAAGTGACACCCCCGATACCGGCATTACTGTAAGATTACGCTGAGATCTCAATTTGTGATAAAACTCCTCCGAAACGTACGTCACCTGACTTCCCGTATCAACCAGTGCACTCACCCGATGACCCTGTATAACCGCCTCCAAACGTGGGCAAGATTCAATTGTTACTCTTGGAACATGTGGTTGTGACCTGTCGCCATCCACATCCCTTTTTAAATCATCAACAAAATCATAAAATGAAAAGCCCGACTCAGCACTAATGCTAGCCGAGCGCCTCATCAGTTTCAATAATTGTTATTAACCATTTGACTTTGTTGGTGATTCTGATAAGGAACGTAAACAGCTTGCGAATTAACAAAACCCCGTCTCATATTCGGTGGAGGGACACGCGTATCCGGGAGAGTCACGGGTTCAGAGTGTGATGCATAATTCGCTCGATATTGAGGGTTATAATTATCTCGTCTCGGTGCATTCCAGGTCGATCTAGGCCTATCATATCGATTTGAGCGATACCCTGAGTAACGACCTGAATGTTGATATTGTATCATATTGTTTTGATATGAGTTTTCGTATGGTGCGCGATGATCATAGCCCCGATCTTCACAATTCCTATAGCTACTCGCGGGTCTATCATCATAATAATTCCCATTCTCAACACTAATTGCATTAATTCTCTCTCTTCGGTGCATTTGTAGGTAATGATTTTCATTCTCGCTCCTTCTTGGTACGTTATCGAGTTGTGACAGTGCTCGGACTACTGCACTTGTCTGTGAAAAATCCATCGTGGCTAAAGATCTCAATACCTCAGGGGGAAACTGTTGAATGATCATATAATTTACTTCATAAGCATCGATAGGTGGGTCAAAATATCTAGCTTCTTTTAATTGTTTTGTGACGGAATTTTCGAGAATTCCGCCACCTGTACACAATGTCGTCATAGTACTAAATAAACCATAAGAGTGAGTAGGTAAGTACGAAGTTATTTTGACCTTTTCCGAGAGAGAGTCGCGATTCCTTTAACCCCAAAGTTAGCACCCCTAGCGAAGGGCGATGCAACACCCCTTTTAGCTCCAGCTCGTAGAAACCGGTCACCAAGAACATCAGGAAGGGCCTCGCGGGGAAAACAACGTTCGATTTCTATAAATAATTAAATTCACGTATCGATACACATTAAAAACGAGTAAAAAGTAAAATCTCCGGTTCAAGTAATATCAAAGTTTTTGTTCTCTTTTAGTTTCAGTTATCTTTCTGGTTTATTTCGGATTTTAGGGGATAAATTTTCGGTTTTACGGTTGAGGGAAAATTTACAGTAATTGTATTTTCCTAGTTATGTTTTTGTATTT
Source organism: Diachasma alloeum (assembly GCF_001412515.2). Classification (NCBI taxonomy): domain Eukaryota; kingdom Metazoa; phylum Arthropoda; class Insecta; order Hymenoptera; family Braconidae; genus Diachasma; species Diachasma alloeum. The sequence continues at coordinate 121,244 of NW_021680522.1, read as the reverse complement.
TGAAATCTCGCGGATCCTGAGAGGGACGACGATCCACCGCGGTTCAGAGCCGATACACCGAGCTTCCCGGTGAGATCTCGCTGATCTCGTTGAGTGCGGCTGCTGATCACAAAGGTTGAGGTGAAATACTCACGCTCCCTGCCTAAGGCACTTCGTGGAGTCGTTGGATTCACCAGTGCAGCTGGAAGGCCATGTGGATGAACATAGCTCACTCGTCTGCATGGATCGCCATGGGCTATTCTCTCTTTAGATTTGTTCACGGTGACTCCAGGATGATTCCCGGGAGAGTGACAGCAGCGAAAAGTGCACTCACTCAGGTGTGAAGTGCATTCGCGAGGAGAAAGGGCGAATAACTGCCTTAATCCCCCCTTTCCGAACCTCCAGATAACTATTGTTCAGCCATTATGGATAAAAACCCCTTGGGTTAATTCATAAAAGATATAATTAACGGCGGAATGCCTAAAATAAGTCTAAAACCCATTTGAATCAAAATCCCCGCGTGCTCGGTTACATGAGCCCGCCCCAGCGGCAGCTAGACGGCGTGCCAGTCGTGCCACCCAGCTGAGAACCTTCGCCGGTTAAACGCAGTTATCGAGAGAGTTGGACCCGAGCAGCCATTGCGACGACATCCCCGAGAAGATCGGCAGCGATTGAGAGAGTTGGTGGAGACCATCGCCGAGGGCCTACACGAGGAACATGGTAAGTACATTTTTGTTCACCATGTGTACTCTCTTCCGAGGAGAGAAGTGCATCTATTCCCAGTGTGCCCAGTGAAAACCTCCGGGAAAAGTGCACCGGCGGTCACAAGAGTGACACCGAGATGCATTCCCAACCACCAAAACTCCTCCGAGCGAGTGGATAAATGCACCACTGAGTGCATAAAACCCTCGTTCGGCTCTCCAAATCTCTCCCGAGTGATGAAACCCCAGTGAAACTCAAGAGATTGTGAAAATGGACAGTGAGACCCAATAAAAGGCCGCACATGGCCCATGCCCTGCCATGGCGCCATTGTGCTCTCTCCGTCCACCAGGAGGTCTTGTGAACAATTAATGCACCTTCTGAGTGCATAATTAGTTCACTAAGACCCTCGAGAACGCACGGGGAATGTCCAGTGCCAATTCTAGTGGGAAAAAGTGGATAAAACAGGCCTATAAGTGCACATATGCTCCTCACGTGCCGTGGGCGACGCTGTCGTGCACATGGCGGTTTTTTCTCTTTCCAGAGCGAATTGAAGCCTCAAATGAGTGCTCTTCTAGCTCAGTAAAGTTCCCCCAAGGTTTCAATTTATTAATTTAAGATTTCTTGGAAGACGAGCCCCCGAAAATCACGACATTGAAGCGCGCGAGCCCCAGGAATTTCCCTGTGACGCTACGACGCCCTTGATGGAGGACGGACTCGAATATGGGGCAAAATGGCACTCTTAAGTGACATTTGCATACTTGANGAAATCACGACATTGAAGCGCGTGAGCTGCAGGAATTTCCCTGTGATCCCACGACGCTCTTGATGGAGGGCGAACTCAAATATGGGGCAAAATGGCACTTTTAAGTGACATTTGCATATTAGAGTCCCTCGCCCATTAATTGTCATTTATTATTCTGAGGAGATTCGCCGAGATCATCGCATCGGAATTGATATAGCCTTCGGATCCTCCAGCACTCCAGTTTCTGGACGATGCGGAGAGATCGTTGGCCTGGATTCTTCGGACCTCCCATTCCCTTCGCGATAACCTCTCTCTCAAGGTCAATTCACGTACTCTCACTCTCGGGAATTGAATTGAATTTAATTTTGATGAATTTAATTGAAATTAATTTATTTTATTTATGAAGAATAGAAATTCTATTTGAGTTGGAATATTATTGAGAAATTGAATAAATCACGGAGTAAATTTAAAGTAATTCTCTCATCCCCTATGTAATTAATTTTCTGATTCTTCCTTTTGATTTTTCTGTATCTTTTGGTAAATTCGCGACATCCTTCCTAAGACCGAGCGACCGATCCTACCCCGCTCTCCGAATACCTCCGAGCTAGTCGAGCTAATTCCGCAACCTCTCCCTTGATCTCCCCAATTATGGCTAAGTTTTCGTATGGTTCTCTTTAATGCGGTTCGTTGACACCGCTGGAACAAAAGTCAGCTGGCGCCCGACAGCATTTTTCTCGTTTTCCCGTTTATCTCGTTTATTCGGTTTTCGAGGATTTTCGTGGGGACATCGAGGAGCNCTTTCTCGTTTTCCCGTTTATTTCGTTTATTCGGTTTTAGAGGATTTTCGTGGGGGACATCGAGGAGCAGAGGCCGAAGGTGACAACACTCCGGCTGTTTTGAGTTTCGCATCGAGTTATGGATAAGTCTACGGTTTATATTTCAAGTTTTGAGGTTCACGTTGGCTAGTGCCGTCACAGTTTATAAAAATAATTCTGCATTGACCCCTCAGAAGTTCTATAACGACGATTTTCCCATTTTGCTTTAAATTCTACTTTGACTGGGATAGAGTAAAATTCCTCGAGAAACATTAGCTTAAAAGTCTCTAAATCTGGTATCAGATGACTTTTTGCATCATACCATGCCCTCACACGACCTTCCAAAATACCCTCTAGGGCCATCAATTTATTTTCCCCGCGTATGTTCTTGAATTTAAGGTATTTTTCTACATCTTCTATAAATTCTTTCGGATTACTATTTTCATTTAACCTTGGGACTTTTATATTTACGTGCAAGTGTTGGAGATGGTTCACCACTTCGTCGAGTATTGGAGTCTCCCGCATGGTTGGATTTCCATGCACCTCTTGTCTATTACGCGGCGGCTGCGATGCTAGAGTTCGTTGATTCGCTTGCGCTCGCAGTGCTTCTAATTCTAATGCTTGTCGTTGTATTGTAGCCTGTGCCTGTCTTAAACTCTCTCTCTCTCTTTTTCAATATCCTCCTCTAGCGATGTACCAGGTGCCATGTCGTCGTCGAATTTATTCTCCTTAAATAAGTTCAAATTAATTTTAAAATTTTGATTCTTATTATGTTTTCCCTTGTCAAGAACTGGGGGTAAAACCGGTTCCTTTAAGTTATAAGAATGACGAGGGGTCTTTAATATTTTCTTGAATTTTTCATCTGTTATTTTATCTTGTGAACGTGTGTGTCGAGAGACCGCCGAGTCCCCTGAATTCGACATGTAAACCATCTACTATCTCGAAGGTCGCGTTCGTGCTCTCTCATCGGGCGCCAATGTAATAAAACCAAGAGTATTACACCAATTGAGAATCGTGGATTATTTTCACCAGAGAAATAAGACACTCAGACAACAATATTCAAATGAAATTCAAATCATATATTTATAGATCATTTTAAATCATCAAATAACCTATTCACGTCATCATAATTACTCATAGAAATCGATTGGCTCAGTTCAAATTAAATCTCTTCGTCACGTTTGATTTACAACAAATCGTCCTAATAAACATCCGTCCATTCAAGACACTCGAATGTTCCAATCGGAACCGTGCATTTTTACATGAGTAAAAAAAAGGCTTCCTCACTTGACATTGCCTATTGTCTCTCGAGAATACCAGGGATATCCCCCTGGGACAAATATACAAGGCGAACCTCGAATTTCACCGTATGTGGACCTCTACCTCCGAGATGATGATCTGTGCCGTTTGTGAGTCCCCAGAATACGTTAATGATGAAATACTCATCTGTTGTCAACGGGATCGGTGTGCGAATAATTTGTGGACCAAATAATCAAGCTGGCGAGCTCTTCCAGCAATCGTCAATTTGGTCCCCTGATGCAGCCCATCCGAATCCCCAAGTGAATGCGGGATGAATATTTTGCGTCGTCACAGGATATCGTAGAGTCGGCCACACTCTGTCGTCACCCAGTGTACTCGGCCACGGCTCCAGGTAGAAGAAGGAGTCAACGGACCTCGTGGCATCCGCTTGGCTCCTGTTTCCCCCTCCCACCTGTTACAATATCGTGTGTCCATAGGGTGGTGCCCTCTTATCCCATACATTATCATGCGGCATGTTCGCGGTAATATTCGAACATGAAATACTGTACTCTACAATTTCTTTGTTATTAACGTTCGAAAGTGTAGAATCAACAAGGTGGCCGAGAAATTCCAAAAATATATGCATGATTTTTCTACAAGTTACGTAAAAAATTACTTGCTCTGTAGACTTCAATAGAAGAACGAAGAAATTATACTAATAGATAGACCACCAAAAAGAATTGAAATCTGCTACAAAAAACAGCAAAAGACAAGTTTTGGTGGTGTTGCGATCTCTGGGTTATGGAATGGGCGAAAATCAGTGGCAAAAGGTGACCCCAAAGACTGTTCTGACCGTGACCAATTACAACAGGTAGAGACCGTGTTACGTCATGATTTCCCAGTAAATATTTAATAATAATTTTGATAATCAAATAAATTCTGGAAAATTATGACAATTATTTTCTCCTATTTTGAGCCTACCTTTCGGTACTAGCTCGGGATTGGAGTCGGGTGAATTGTTAGAATAATAGAGGATAAAAATTCACAATAAATGAAGTCAATATTTATTTAAATTATATTCAAATTTTAACGAAATCAAATTCTTTGAATTAAACAATTTACAAATGGATTAATTTTCACCAATTTTGTATATGAATTGTCATAGAATATAAAATTTTTCCCTCGACTCAACGCGAAAATTTACATCAAGAATTGAAACTTTTTTTTTTTATATTGAGTTCCCGAACTAAAATTCTCAAATATTCAATAATTATTGATTTTTTTTTTGAATTTTTGAAACCGTTAAACTTTTCACCATGTCATTTCCCGATTTAAATCAAATTTATTATTTATTTTGTTTTACTCATCCATTTTTTTGTAGTTTCTTGAAGTAATCCAATATTCGGTTAGTTAGATTTCACAATAATTTCACGTAAAAAAAAAATTTATAATTTTTCGGAACGGAAGTTCACACCTTAATTAGTTTCTCTTGAAGAGAGAAGTCAAAAGGACCAAATTCTTCAACTTTTGAATGGTTTAGACAACGCGAGAAATGACCCGGAACGAAGAACGGTGGGAACTATTTTTGGGGGTGCATCGGCGCTCTTTTATTACCTCGGATTGCGAGGATGTACTAATTAATGTATGTGTATAAATTTTGATGTGTTTGTCAAAGGAGGGGGCATGACATGATGTCGATGCACCAAGGTACACNAAGTGTTGCCACCCAACGATCACATGATCGTTGCATGAACTTATTCTTTTTTTTATACCTTTTTTTCTTCATTAAATTCCTTCTTATATTTTCACGAGTAATATCGACTAAAAATGAGACTTGCTTTCAATTACCTCCAATGCGAAATGCTTTTTGAAACCACGTATTATTCATCATTTTCTAATTCCATTATTTTTCAATCATTATCAATTTTTCTTTCATTTCAATAAAAATGCGATGCGTCTCCAGACGTAACAGACCGGGAGAAAGGATGGGATCGGATTGCATGGGATAAAGCACTAAGGTGCACTATGGTGGATTACGCGAGAGTCAAAAGAGAAAGAACCCGCTTCTAATGCCATAAAGAAATGTTTTTATTAGTGATAAAAAAAGAGGCTGTCCACAATGATCCCAAGATAAAACCTCGGAGAGGAGAATTTTGGAGAATTAGAATTGGGAAGGAATGAAAAGAAAAAGACAAAATTAATAGATAACGAATTAGCATTAACTTACAGTTGTTGATTAGGTAAAATTGGGGTGGGTGATCACTCAGTCGCGGTGATGTTGCGCTCCGATGACCCTTATTAGCGGGAAGAAAAGCTGGTTTTGATGACAAGTAGTGTTGATGGGTGACTCTCTGTGACGATCCGATGACTTACGATGGCGGTTTCACTTGTCCGGTGAAAAGACAGGTAAGACGGAGATTCGACTGCCTGGGGCTGCGCGAAAGAATGACTCCAGGTGGCAACTTGAACGACGAGACCACAATACGTCGTTGGGGCGAGTATCTACAGCTCCATGACGAATACTGCCATCAAGACAGTGGGTTGAGGAATTAGTGGAGATGAGTCCACTAATCGGCTGGGTCCAAAATAGTGCAGTCGAAATATGCAGATTGCGAATAATCACTGTCCGTGATTTGAGCCAGGCCAAGAACTGATTCGGCAATTGACTCTCGGTGACTCGTTCTTAGTAATTGGCCTTTGCGACTGCGACTGTCTACTGACTGACTGCTGACTAATTGGCCGACTGACTGGGCGACTAACTGGTAACTGCTTGGTAACTGGCCTAGTAACGGCCCTGGTAACTGCCCTGGTAACTGCCCTGGATGTCCGGGGGCAGCCCTTATATATCCTTGATTGACCCGACCCGTAATGAGGGATTCTGTAGGGGTGGGTCCATGGCAACGCGATGTCTTCAGACGATGGCCATATCTGAGTATTCATATAATTTTATGACTTCTGCGCGCACCGGGCTGATCCGTGGTCAAGAGGGTGGAAAAGCGAGGGTGAGCTCAGAGTTCGCGCTCTACGCGTGATTCAAGGAATCGGTCCTTTTTTATGATTCCCGGAATCTCAGTTTGACCCTTCGTAATGATGACGCACGCCTATCGAGGGGGAGTGATAATGGGGTGGAAATCGTCATAATTTCCGATCCATTGGGTTTTTACGAGCGCACGTGTTCATAGAATGACGTCATGGGCTCTTGATGTGCGATAAGCTAGAGCATAACCTTGGAGAATTGTGATGCCTTCTTCCAGGTGAATTATCCGGTGTTCATTAAAATTGGCCTAGTCAAAAATGCTGAATGCATAGGGTGAAAAATCGTGGTTTTACCAATGAGTGGGGAGTCGACTGTCGATTCATTCATGTCACTCGTGAAGTATCTCAATTCACACCTGGTTGGGTGTATTTCGGGGCACGTGCGAGTCTTGCATTTTCCGGTGATTATGTTCTTACTCATTATAACAACGGTCCACAGAGGCTGGGTCTGGCTGTTTGGAAACGCTTGATTATGAGTTTTTCCATTAGGCTGATTTTTATAACCGTGGTCACCCTCAAGTGGTTCCGGAGGGGCGTCTCGAAATCGGNAGACGTAACAGACCGGGAGAAAGGATGGGATCGGATTGCATGGGATAAAGCACTAAGGTGCACTATGGTGGATTACGCGAGAGTCAAAAGAGAAAGAACCCGCTTCTAATGCCATAAAGAAATGTTTTTATTAGTGATAAAAAAAGAGGCTGTCCACAATGATCCCAAGATAAAACCTCGGAGAGGAGAATTTTGGAGAATTAGAATTGGGAAGAAATGAAAAGAAAAAGACAAAATTAATAGATAACGAATTAGCATTAACTTACAGTTGTTGATTAGGTAAAATTNTAATTTATGCATTTTATGGGGTTCTTATGATCGTCGACAGCAAGCCATGGGTGTGGTTTTACTTATTGCATGATCGCAGTTTCCATAGACACTGGATATCTCTATTGGTCAATTGTATCCTTGTATAGCCACGAAATCCACTGTTCCCCCTAGTCACCCCAGCAACAATGGCGGCACCCCTGGTACACGCATCGCCTTGGGTGGTAACAAACTCTGTCGTCCTGCACGTTCCATGGTATTTGTTAAA
>NW_021680522.1:103846-113606 GCF_001412515.2 Diachasma alloeum | reverse complement strand
CGATGTTGCGCTCCGATGACCCTTATTAGCGGGAAGAAAAGCTGGTTTTGATGACAAGTAGTGTTGATGGGTGACTCTCTGTGACGATCCGATGACTTACGATGGCGGTTTCACTTGTCCGGNCTGGTAACAATCTCGGTCGTCCTGTACGTTCCATGGTGTTTGGTAAAGATGGAGATTTTTGTTTATAAACTCCATAAAGAAAACGCGGAGTCCGCAACAGTGGATAAAGACTGCGCCAAGTCCGTATGCGTGTTCGATCACAAAAATGTAAGAAATCACAAAAAAGCCAAGTCTATGTTGATTCATGTATTACTACTACATATCATGACTATGAATCTAAAGAAAAAAAGCGGCAACCAAAATTTATCTGGTGAACGTACTTGGCGTGTCTAAACTATCAATGATTTTCTATTTATTTCCCCTACTTTTGACTTCAATAAATTGAAGTTTTCTCCACAATATTGCCTGTGTTGAGTCTTCTCTTTTTTCTCAATTCAATTCGACGCAGGAAGATACGATAAAATATTCATTGAATTGATCTAGAATCTAACCTTCATTCATTCATTTTCCATTCCCAATCATTCATGATAATTCATGATCCAAAGTGGAACACGATTTTCTTCGGTATGAGTAAATCATGAGAATTTTGACTTAATCTTGTGTACAATTTCCCATAGAGCTCTGAACTTTTTTCCATTTACATAGTTCTTGTCTTATTGACCAGTGGTTTAATGAATGATAATTAGTATGATACTGAGAGAGGGATACGCCAAGTACATTCACCAGATAAATTGTGGTTGCCGCTTTTTTTTTCTCTGAGTTCATACTCATCATAGGTAGTAGTCATACATGAACGAACATAGACTTGGCTTTTTTTTTTGTGATTTCTTGCATTTTTGTGAACGAACAGTCGTTTTCCACCAAACATTGTTCTTTGGTGTTTTTTGTAACATTTTATTCCTCAGTGAAGAATGAAAAATCGTTTAGTAGGGACATGTTGCATAATTGAAATATGCAGCGGTCATCGGGACTATGGGCATTCAAAAATCTGTGTCCCAACGATTCTTGGGACCCTTTAATTCCTCGAGGAATGATTTCAAATCGACTACGAGAGAACTGGTGCATAATTTAGATGTCCATTGGTTATCAGCACCACGTACAATCGAAAATACATGTCCCAAAAGTTGTCGGGACACTTTTAGTCTTCGAAGAATTACTTGAAATCGCTTACGAGGAACTTGGTGCAGTCTTAAAATATCTAGTTGTCATGAATCTGGTTCATCCAAAAATACACGTCCCAAAGGTTCTTGGGACCATTTTAATCCCCGAGAAAAAATTAAAAATCATCTAGTAGGGACTTGGTGCATGATTCAAATATCCAGTGATATGCACCAACGATTTTCGAGACACTTCTGCACCTCGAGGAATCGTTGAAATTCGTCTATGGGGGACTTGGTGTACGATTTAATAAATATGTAGTAATCATCGAGACCACATGAGAATCTAAAACCCCGCACCTCTGACTCCAGGAACATGATTAGTATGGCGTACCCGGTGTGTCCTCATCAATGCCCAAGACGTGTAAATAATTCTCTACATGATTTTCTGCATCTCAAAATTATTATTATATTTTCATCTATTTGATTTTACCCTGAAACCCCTGCTTCACTCTAAAATGACATTTTGGTGCAGTGCCGCCAGATGGTCGACTTTACTTTCCCATTTGTAAATTTTTCCGTTTGATATTTTTTCCTAACAAAACTGAAAACATTTTCGAATGGTTATTTTGAGCATTATTCTCTCCTATTGTGTATCATGAATAATTCATTGTTTATTTCATTTTGTTAAATTGAATAAAAATTTTTTTCAACCAATTTCGACAGATTTTTAAATTAACTGAATAATATCATCGTCATTATTCTTATTATTCCCCTTTTCTACAAAACCGATTGCCTCTTACGGTTATGAGGAAACCATCAGAAACCCCACTTTCAGAACAATTCAGAAAAAATTCGAAATTTTCAACAACCAGCATAAAAATCATATCAACCAATATAGCTATCGTGATCATCTTTTAACTTCGACTCAATGGCATTAAGATGAACATTTTAAACTATGATTAAATTTATTTAAAGCATGATATTCGAGGATATCCTCGGAAGTCTGATTTTCAAAAAATATAATTTTTTTGCATATTTACAAATGAATCAAAACTTCCAAATAATTTTTTAAGCCACCATTCAGAAAATTAGGAACATTTTTTTAGTTATTGTGAGACAACCGATTTTCTAAAAAATTCAAAAATAGACATAAGTAATCGATGAATTAAAATTTAATTAATGGCGATTCATAGGGATCAACAATACCTGCATTTGAGAAAAAAGATTCAATTCCATTCAGTCGTTAGCGAACAATGGAAAAAAATACTTCTACATACGTACCCTTATACAGGGTGTCCCAGAACCCAATGTCCAAACTTCACCTTGAAGTAGAGGATCAAATTCTGGATCGAAAAGTCCTGAGGAACTTTTCGATCGGAAGCACCCTTTTCGCCGTATGTAAATTCGAATTTGGACGAATCAGGAGCGCGGGATAAACGGACACCTCACGGTGAATGGAATGTAAAAGTGTTGCTGGTGTCCCCACCATACGGCTCTACTGCCGTTAGGCGGACGGAATAAAAGACTGCGATCTTCGTTCTGGTGACATGAGAAGGAGGGGGGGGGAGGGAGAAGATGGAAAAATTATCAATTCCCACCCAGATTAAAGCATGGTTGTTTGACAGGTGGAAACCTCGATTTTCCGCGTTTTTGATATAACAGAATTCTTGACATTATTGGCTTCCGGATGGATGCCGCGTTTGGTTTCAGCTTTGCGCCGGCGTTTCGCAAACATTGCAGTCTGCATCTTCAAGGCTATGAGCTCTGGGGGTGTCCTTATATGTCTTCCCCTGTGACGGTGGGGGAATGGGAAAGGGGGGGGGGTCAGCCAATCGTATGTTTTTAATTGATTAGCTGGTCAATTAAAAAACCTGGAGGACCGTTTTTCAAATGGAGTTCACTTGATATCCTCTGTCCCTGTTGAGGTTGTTAGGGTTTTTATGGATTTCCAAACCCTCTCGGTATTTCCTTTCGAAATACCCTTCAGATTTGGCCAACATTCTGGCTTGGTCGTACTGGATAGTATATCCAGTGTCCATCCAGTGTTCAGCCAGAGCAGAGTGTTCTGAGTGACCGTATTTGGAACACTGCTGGTGTTCCTTGATCCGTGTACTGATCTTCCTCCCGGTTTCTCCAATGTACACTTTCCCGCATGAGCAAGGGATGTCGTACACTCCTGGTGTACTCAGGAGTGGTCTTGGATCCTTTGCACTCGGCAGCATCTGTCCGATCTTCTTTGGGGGTTGGAAGATCGTTCGGATGTTATATTTTCCGAGTACTCTACTTATCCGTTCTGTTGTGCCTCTCCGATAGGGGCGGAGGGGTACTGTAGGTCTTTCCTAGTTTTCCTCAGGATCAGTCTCCTCGTGGGGAGCAGAGGGCTTGCTCTATAGCTTATGCTTGACCTTTCGAATTTGGTGGATGTTATATCCATTCTTGGTCAGAGCTGTCTCAAGATGTTCAACTTCACTGTCGACGTTGGAGGGTTGAGAGATTGTGAGTGCTCTATACATTAGGGAGCTAATGAAAGACTTCTTTTGGAAGGGGTGGTGATGGGAAGTAGCATTCAGATACCTATCTGTGTGAGTTGGTGTGCGATATACTTGGTGGCCTAGAGTGCCATCCTCCTTACGTCGAACCAGCACATCTAGAAATGGAAGACACCTGTCTTGCTGTCCAGTCTTTCCATGTGACCAGATGACAAAGGTGTCATCCACATACCTGAACCACACAGTTGGTTTCTGAGACGCTGACTTTAATACATTGTTCTCAAAATGTTTCATGAATATATTTGCAATAATCGGGAAGATGGGAGAACCCATTGCTGCTCCCGATTTTTGCTCATAGTTCTCTCCAATTGATCATCTGGTCAATTAAAAAAAAAGATTGGCTGACCCCCGTACCCCTTCCCGCACCATCGCAGGGGAAGACACATAAGGATAACCTCCAGACATCGGAGCTCAGAATCGGAGCTCATAGCCGAGCTCTGATTCTGATTCTCAATGCTGAAACCAAACGCGGCATCCATCCGGAAGCCAATAATGTCATTAATAATGGCCACGAAAACCTTAAAACTAAGAACAGATTTCTTTGCAAAACATAGTACATTACCTGCCTGAGCCTTGAAAAACCGATCACCGTCCCCCACATGCAAGATTACCTTCCGAGCCGAAGGCGAGGATGGCAAGCAGATGGGGGAGAGGGTGATATATTTCGCATGGCGAGGTGGGTATATTAATTTTCAGGTCCCGTAACACGAAAAAAAATATTCAAAAAAACCAAATAATTTTTATCACGGAATATATCAGGATGCTACTTCAACCTACTAAAAATTTACTAACCCCCTTCAATTGTTACTTAGGGGTATTAAGGGGGTAAAAAATTACTTTTTCTCGTTTTTTACGAAAAAAAATAATTGCACCCAAAATAATTATAAATACCGAAAAAAATTTGATGGAGAATCTACCAGGAGGCTTCTCCAAGTCCCCGAAAAATCATCAACCCCCTCCGATTGGTACTTAGATAGAGGTATTAAGGGGTTAAAAAATTAATTTTTCCCCATTTTTTTACAAAAAAACAATAGTTGCACATAAAACAATGTGGAAAAACAAAATAATTGTGATCAGAAAATATCTCAGGAGGTTCCTCCAACCCTCTGAAGAATCACTGACCGCCTCCAATTTTTACTTAGGGGTATTAAAGGGGTAAAAAATGATTTTTCCCGTTGGAAAAAAAAACTAGTTGCATCCAAAATCTGGGGAACCACTGAATAATTGTCATCAGAGAATATGTCAGGTGGCTCCTCCAACCCCCTAAATAATGACTGACCGCCTTCGACTTTTACTTAAGGGTATTAAAGGAGTAAAAAATTGATTTTTCCCGTCTTTCGCGAGAAAAATAGCTGCTCCCAAAATATTCAAAAATACCAAATAATTTCTATTTGAAAATTTGTCAGGAGGCCACTCTAACTATCTGAAGAATCACCAACTCCCTTGAATCGGTTTTTGAGGTCATTAACGGGATAAAAATTGATTTTTTCGTGCTTTTTATACAACAAGAAAATACTCGCACTTAAAATCTTCAAAACGCTAAACAGGTTCCATCGTGAAATATTTCAACAGATCCCCTCAATCTTCTGAAAGATCACTAATCTCCGCGGATCGCTACTTAATGCTACTAAGAGGCTAAAATAGTATTTTCTATTTTGGATAGAAGTTCTTTTTTCATAAAAAACGAGAGAAATTGATTTTATACCCCTTTACTATCCTTACGTAATAATGCCAGGGGGTTGGTGCTCTTTCAGGAGGTTGGGGGAATCCCCTGACACATTCCCCAATGAAAATTATTTGGTGTTTTTGAATATTTTGAGTGCAAATATTGTTTTTCCATAAAAAAAGCGCAAAATGGAATTTTTACCCCATTATTACCCTAAAGTACCAATCGGAGGTGTTTTTCAAGGGGTTGGGGGAGTCTTCTGACACACTCTCCAATGGAAATTATTCGATGTTTTTTGCAATAGTTTGGGCGCAACTTTTTTTTTCCATAAGAAACGTGAAAAATCAATTTTTTGTTCCTTTAATACCTCCAAGCACCTATCGGAGAGGGTTCGTGATTTTTCAGAGGGTTGGGAAAGTTTCCTGATATATTCTTTAAGGAGAATTTTTAGTGTTTTTAAATATTTTGGCTACAAAATTTTTTTTCTGTATTAAAAACGCGGAAAAGTAATTTTTACCCCCTTAACACCCTTAAATATCAATCGGGAGTTGGTGATTCGTCAGGGGGTTAGGGGAGCTTTCTGACATGTTGTCAGAGGAAAATTATTTGGTGTTTCTAAATATTTTTGGTGCAAGTATTTTTTATTCATAAAAAACGCGAAAACGTAATTTTTCAGCTCCTAAAACCCGTACGTAACAATCGGAGGGGGTGAATGATTTCTCGGAGGGTTGGGAGAATCCCGTAACACATTTCATAATGGAAATTATGTGGTGTTTTTGAATATTTTGGGTGCAAGTATTCTTTTCTTAAAAAACGCGTAAAATAGAATTTCTACCCCATTATTACCCCGAAGTACCAATTGAAGGTGATAGTGATTTTTCAGGGGTTCAGGGTGTTTTTGACAATTCCCTAAGAAATTTTTTTTTGATTTTTGTTTCCAATTTTAAAATTCGCCGAAAAATAAACTCACATGATGCAGAATGATCTAAAATGTGCAGATTTACTATTCCCCAGGGAAGTGTTTTTTATATCTATCGTTGCGTTTACTATCTCAATAGGGTATTTTTATCCGTTTGAGATACCAAATGACGCTCAGGAAAATGTGGATTACGATTTCAATATCGTAAAAGGCAAGCAAAACTCCCGTAATTGACTTTATCGAAATCGTGATATACGTTTATAAAATCGTTATTTACGCGTGAAATTGTTACATACGTTTTTGTAAACTTAATTTGCGTTTTGGAATTCGTAATTTACCATCTCAAAAGTCTAATTTACCGATTTAAGCACATCGTAAATTACATTTTTGAGGACGAATTTTACGTTTAGATTTTTTTTTGTGTAAAATGTTTTCAACTCTTTCGACCCCTTAGTTTAAAAAATAGTCATTTTATTATTATGTTACGAAATATAAAAATTAAATGACCGATATTTCTGTTCTTTGCTAAAGGATCGGAAGGGTTAAAACGTGTTTATGTGAAGAGGAAAATAGGCGTGCTGCCCTTGTGACGTAGCTCGCGCACGCTGTCATTCGGAGAAACGCGCGAAGGAAACCGTATCTATCGTTTTTCATTTTTTTCCCCACACGCTCTCGAAATATTTCTACGATTTTCAAGTTTTTCTGATTCACCAGTCTGTCGGGTAACTTTCGAGACGTCGTGCAGTTGATTTCGTTTCGCGATGGAGTATTCTAACGCAGAATAATCGAATATTCATTTTGATTACGGGCTGTGTGATGGGAATGGACGTCTCGCAGCGGAGAGTTAAGTAGTCATATAATGCCGATTCTGGCACAACGTTTTTGGCGTCGACCTGGTCGTTGGGGCCCATTAGGGGGGTCAGATGAAAGTGTGTGGGTGGGTGGTTGATTAATTCGCGGGGTTGCGGTTTAATTCGCGGTTTGATTCGCGGGGACGCGGTTTAATTCGCGGTTTGATTAATTAATTCGCGGTTTTTTCTCTCGAAGTGACCAAAGGGTTAATTAATTCGCGGTTTGATTCGCGGGGTCGCGGCTTTATTCGCGGTTTGATTAATTAATTCCCGATTTTTTCCGTCAAAGTGATGAGAGGGTTATTTAATTCGCTGGTTAATCAATTTAATTCGCGGTTTTGCGTTACAAAGGACCTTCTCGGTGGAACTAGCCAATCCATCCCGCGAGGGGGTGAATGAAGGGGTTAATTATTTCGCAGCTGTATAAATCATAGAAGGGGCTCCTCTTCTTCTTCTCCAAACATTGACACCTGGCTCCACTTGACATGTCTGAACTTGAGTTTTCCGGTACTTTCTCGTTTGCCGCCCCCCTTCGTATGAAATTGTTGTTGATAACGATATCAATATGTAAATATTTATTTTAAAAAACATTTTCCTGTCACATGTCTGAACTTGAGTTTTCCCGTACTTTCCTGTTTGCCGCGCCCATTCGTGGGAAATCATTGTTAATAATGATATCAATATATAAATATTTATTTTAAAAATAAGGGGAGGGAGTATGTATATCTGCAAAGGCAGAGGATCAGTCATTCGAAAACTTAGGTACCCCCACCAATTTGGTATAGTCTTCGACAAATTTTACACGTTGTAGTAGGAGGAGTTTCCGAAAAATCTCCATTTGCTGCATACTGATAAGAATGGAAATGCGTCGGAAGAAGTCCGAACGCAATCTTTTATTTACATAGAATTTTTCGGTTTACCTGGGAACGCACGTTGTACTCACAACTCTAAGAACATGATGTTTGACAAACTGGAGCAGAGTTTTCGGACCCTTTGATGTGCTATCGCACCGCAAAGATTAAATGTTATCCAGGACATTTTTCAGCTATTTTTTTTCCCACGAACAAAAAATGTTGCTATTTTGTTAATAATTTTCCATCAGTCACATGATTCTTTTTCAACCAATCACGTAAGATTTTACAGAGTGTACAANATAATATTTTACAGAGTGTACAAGCGTAGGCACACCCACATATGTATCACTATAAACAAATTTCACCTTGATTTTCCGCTAGTCCTTTAGTGTCTTTATCATGAACAACATGGATCCTAACGCGTGTAAAAGAGTATTGAGGTCATTGGAGGATGCGTATGAAATAGTGAAAACGAATAGGAGATCCAAGGAAATTCAACAATGGCTTAATCACATCAGAGAACATTCGAAAGAAATTAATGCATTATTGAAGAGGAGTGCGAGTCATAGTGAGAAAAGACGTTTGGAAGTGATAGGAGGAGACTTAAGGGGTAATTTAACTGATAGAGTCCGATGGGAGGCCTTACAAAGTGTTTTTGAGGGTCGTATGAGAACAGGAGTGATTGTTAACGTGAAAAATCCAGACATACCCAAATTTTTAGATGATGCTAGACGAATGCTCTATGTACGTTTGAAAAATGCATTGAAACAAGAAGGAAGTTTGAAAGTGAATGTAGTTTTAACGTATAAATATGAAATTAATAGAGATGAACATCTCATTGAAGAAGAAAAATATTTCAGTACCAAGAATGAAATAATTCTTCATTTAACTGATATTAAGCAGTGGTTTGATGAATACATAAGAGAAAAACTTCTTGTAAAAGCGGATGAGTTCCAGGAAAGAGACTCAGGCTGGAGATTAGTTGACGTAATTAATTTAGAAGTGAACATAAATAAATATAATCCATTGCGCGGAGGATCTAGCTTCGTTGAACTACCTGAATGGATTAAAAAGAAATATGCTGTCGTGAACGTTCAAAATAAAGATGATGCCTACTGCTTCTTGTGGTCCATTATGGCCGCTCGCTGTAACGTTCGAAATAAGCAACGAACAAACTCATATCCCTCTTTCAGCATTGTCATGAAAAGCTTTGGTAACTTCAAATACCCCATGGCATTAAAAGAAATTCTCAAGTTCGAGAAAATGAACGAATTGTCGATTAATGTATATGAAATCGACAGTGACGAAGAATCAGAGAAAAAATGGATTGTGCCCCTTTATTTGAGCAGAAATCCTCCACCCGCACTGCATGAGGAAGAAAGAACAAATCACCTTCTCATGATTGAAAAAGAAGACATCCTCGATGGTGAACAGGAAAGAATTCATCACTACACATGGATCTCGAATTTGTCTCGTTTAGTTGGTGCACAAATTTCAAAAAATGAAAATAAAGCACTCATATGTGACAGGTGCTTGTGTCACTTTTTCAAGAAAGAGGCCTACACTAATCTTAGGGTATATTGTATATCGATCAATAAGTGTCGAATGATTTTTCCGCATCGTGGTGAAAAATATTTAAAATTTCAAAATTTCAAAAATCAACTGACTGTTCCATTTGTTGTATACGCTGATACTGAGTGTCTATTGGAAAAAGTGCACAATGACAATGATCAAAACACTAAAATACACCAAAATCAT
>NW_021680522.1:98441-99205 GCF_001412515.2 Diachasma alloeum | reverse complement strand
TCATATCCACCAAATCTGCCTGCCATGTTTCATCCAGATCACGAATGTTGACTCGTCGCCGAGGATAATTTCTTCGTGCTGGACGATGTAATTCTGTCACAACATCCAATTTATTCTCCGACATTTTTGGGATCGCTCGGTATTCTTTCCACTAGTCTGATTAATCTACCTATTCATTTATTAATATCTGCACACTTGCGTTTTATATCAATTTGCAATTCGTTGATTTTTATATTTAGAGTCTCTAGAGTTACAGCATCGTGCGGGTCCACTGGTGTTGCAACATTACTCAGCCTTTTATCCTGAAGATTATAATTACCATCTGCAGTTAGTTTATAACCAACGCCAGGTGGGCCTCGATTGTGGCAGCCACTATCAGACGTCAAGTGGCGACCAAACANTGTTTCATCCAGATCACGAATGTTGACTCGTCGCCGAGGATAATTTCTTCGTGCTGGACGATCTAATTCTGTCACAACATCCAATTTATTCTCCGACATTTTTGGGATCGCTCGGTATTCTTTCCACTAGTCTGATTAATCTACCTATTCATTTATTAATATCTGCACACTTGCGTTTTATATCAATTTGCAATTCGTTGATTTTTATATTTAGAGTCTCTAGAGTTACAGCATCGTGCGGGTCCACTGGTGTTGCCACATTACTCAGGCTTTTATCCTGAAGATTATAATTACCATCTGCAGTTAGTTTATGACCAACACCAGGTGGGCCTCGATTGTGGCAGCCACTATCAGACGTCAAGT
>NW_021680522.1:97516-97619 GCF_001412515.2 Diachasma alloeum | reverse complement strand
GAAACAATGGAAATTTTTCCTATATCGACCCCCATCAACGTCACTATCTTTATCAATAACTAGAAAAGTATAATTGTCTTTCCAACAGGCTGAGCACAATTCT
>NW_021680522.1:75929-97482 GCF_001412515.2 Diachasma alloeum | reverse complement strand
CATTGGAAATTTGACGTAAAAACTCTTGTTGTTTGGACAATTCACCCTTGTGGGGAGGCATGTTGACTCGCTGGAATCTATCTCACAACTGTTTACTTCTTCCTCCCACAACTGTTATTTATTCGAATGAAACAATCGAAATTTTTCCTATATCGACCCCCATCAACGTCACTATCTTTATCAATAACTAGAAAAGTATAATTGTCTTTCCAACAGGCTGAGCACAATTCTTTGAATTTCACGAATGACATATCTGTGTTCACATGATCGTTATAAATTTGTCTCAAATTCATTTCATCCTGTTTAAATAAAACGAGAAAATTGACATTGTCACGCACCAAATGTTTTGGGATGCGAGCGTATGACTGACACAAATAAAAACTGTCAACATTTTTATGTCTCCCCATACAAAAATATGCCTTGATATTATTTTGTTTCTCGCATGCCACATCGTCGAATATGAACAGTGAATGCTCTTTTGCATTATCTACCGAGACAACTTCCTCATTGTCTGAGAATGGATAATACTTCATGTCATCAAGAGGTTCCAGTAAACTTTGTAAAAATTGATATTTGGGTTGATTGAGGGACTTTGAATACACATAAATATTCGAAAACCTGAGACCATTAGAATGAATTATGGGACTCAGTAGGGCATTAGTTTTCCCACAATTTGATGGACCACAGAAAACCGCGCGAATCGTATTTGGTAGCAATTGGCCGTGACGTTTCGGTTTATTGGTATCTTTCACAGTTACTGAATCGAAATTAATGACGGGTAAACCGCTGAGATGTGTACTGAACTCCATCTTTATAACAATTGCGGCAAAAACCTATAAATTGATTGTTTTATAGTGTTGTGTGAGGTAGAATGGACGAGTACAATGGAATCAAACTTCAGTCTTAAGATACTTGAATTTATTTTATTTCTTAGTCAAAGTGTAACGGTAAAAATACAAAAGAATTAAGATTAATTCCCAAATGAACTACATTGGTAATGACTCCCGAGTGCAGTGTGTTCTCGGTTTTTATAAGAAAACCGTGACACACATTTTTCTCTTTTTCCTTGTATTCGTATTACAAAACGATCCCGTGGTGTAATACGATTCTGAATTGGTAAACAATCGATAAACAGTTAATTTCATAATTATGAAACACGAATCACTTCGTAATTCGGTCATGGAATATTCTGGATTACAACATCCCTCCCGGCCAGAGAGGAAAATTCCATATTTGGAATTTTTACATGTACATATTAACATTCAACATTAACTTTTATTTAAATATTCCTAAGACCTATGGGTGAGATGGTGCCTGGGTTCCTCCTGTCAACTCTCGGATTACCGAACCTGTACGTCGGCACCAACAACACAGTGATAGCACTGTAATGATGAGGAGAAATGTCGTTGCGCTAGAGATAATTGATGCTGGATGTGCGAGGAAGTCTGGGATACCAAAGACTGTCGTATTTGCATCCAACCGTTTCATTTCTTGTTCCAAGTCCGCCTGTAGTCCTTGCAGCTCCTTGACATTTCGTACCACACTGCGAATATGGACATCTTTCAGGTTCAGCTGGCCCTCTTTCAGGTAGTTGCTCGTATTCTCGCTCAGAGTCAAGTTCATCTTCGAATGAATATGCAGATCGAGACGTACTCCCGACGACTTTCGTCCTCTGATTGTGAAATCTGCGGCGATAACTTCACATAAGTTATCTATCTATAAGATTCCCGTCCCTTCTAGGATGCTTCTATTCTCCTTCTGCCCACATCGAACGGTGATCTCCTCTGGATGTGGCGCTGGGTAAAGCCGTGCGTTGTCCGAGGTCAGGTGAATGAGGAGTAGACGTTTCAACATGATGTGTTTTACGACACATGAATCTAGAATTTTCCCGGGGTCAACGTACATGTGCACCTCACAGGGACTATACGGCCGTATAGCTTGCGTAGGCAGTATTTCCGTGTACAGGTATTGCCCTGCTCTGACGTCATTGCAATGAACTGCTGCGTCGGCCCGTGGATAATTAAATACTCGTTTTCTGGTTCGATATATGAGTAATATCCCTCAACCGTTTTCACTGGCAATCCATGCGGTTTATATACGCTGTAGATTTGAGAGTTTACCAGCGGTATTTCCAACATCGTCACGATTCTCGTGTTGAAAGTGTGAATACTGATGGTGGAAATTTGCTCCAACTTGTGCATAGCGTTCATACCAACTTCTGTCGGAAAGCTGAATCCTGTTGGCAATTTAGCTTTCTTCAGAATCTCTACCAGATGTTGCCCTGAGAGAACTCCTGTTCCCAGGATCCTTCCCCTTTCGTCTGTTAGAAGGCGCAGAATTTTTCTTGCGTCTCTCATCACTCCAACAAGAACTGCTACGATGACCATGAAATGTTCGTCCATGTCGTCACGAACCAACGTTGTGTTGA
Source organism: Diachasma alloeum (assembly GCF_001412515.2). Classification (NCBI taxonomy): domain Eukaryota; kingdom Metazoa; phylum Arthropoda; class Insecta; order Hymenoptera; family Braconidae; genus Diachasma; species Diachasma alloeum. Next base: position 95,054 of record NW_021680522.1, on the reverse strand, counting down.
ATCTCGCCTCTATGCGTTCTGACAGCTGCTGTGTCGCGTTCAATAGAATTTCTTCATTTTTCTGCACGATTTCCTCTGTGTGTTGCAGTCGGAAAAGCGTAGAATTGATGACTTCGATTTGACCTTTCGTGACATCATATGAGTTCCCTTGTTGACCCTCAAGACGATCAAGCCGTTCTCGAATTTCTTTCGCATCTGAGGCGTCCATTGTGCCAAACAGTGATTTTGCCACACTGCCCAATCCATCAATTAAGTCTCGGCGACTTTTGCCAGGTTGTCCTATACCTAGAATCCCGTGAATCGCCTTTCTCAGCTCCGTGTGTTCACTCATACGTTCTTTCAAGATCGTTCGGAAATTCTCCCCTGATTTCCCGGCCTTTAAGAACAGCGCCTGCGTCAATATGTAGTGACTTTCCAGTTGATCTGCTCTCCGTAGCCAAGGAGTCACATCCGTCGTCGCTGCAACGGTCCAGACGTGATTGCTAAGGAACAATCTACCAATCGATTCAAAATGCAGGCCTGGAGTGTGAACGAACTTATCGACAGTATGCCCCTCCCCTCTTATAACTGGGATCATGCCGGCTAGCATGATTAATGTAAAGGCAACTGCTAACAACCCGTAACTCTTGGATTCTCCTTTACATTCCTGCTCCTCCTCCTGAGCCATTCGTCTTTCTCCAAAATTTTCAGGTTGTTCATCAGATACACACGTGATCAACCCAATAAAGGCTCTTAATCGATTGACGTGTACCCTCACTTTTTTGTTCTTCTTCCCAGAACGAATTGTGTAGTTTCCATCCGAATTTTTCTGAGTAATTTCATAAGGCCCAAGCCATGGCTGCGTCAGTTTTTTGGACCTTCCACGTCGCACAACCTCATTTTTTAGCAAAACTCTGTCGCCGACGCAGAAATCGTTTTCCTGCGCATCTTTATCATACTGTTTTCGCTATTTCTTTCGACGCATTCAATTTTTCCCTCGCAACCTGGTGAGATGCGCGAAGTCTTTCACGTAACTCTTGTGCGTAGTCATCATACGAGTAAGTAGGTCGCGGCGGCTGCTTCACTGAGGTTGGTAAATCAGCACACCTCCCATACAGTAGCTCAAACGGTGTCCGTTTCGTGGCAGTATGCGGAGTTGTATTGTACGAAAACGCCGCATAGGGTAGCCATTGATCCCAATCACCTTGGTCTTCATCTATGAAATTACGTAGATACCGCACCTCTGCCAAGGTGCGATGAGACCTCTCAAGAGCACCATTCGTTTGAGGATGATAGGCCGTTGTCTGAATCTTCTTTATCTTGAGAAGACGACAGACATCTTTAAAAATTTCGCTTGTGAAATTCCTGCCCTGATCCGTCAGCAATTTCGAAGGCGCTCCGTGCTCGCAAATAATTTTCTCAACGAATGCTTTTGCCACAGTATTCGCCTCTTGATCGGAAATTGCAATCACCTTACTGAACCTTGTCAACGCATCCTGGAACGTCAAGATGTATTTATTCCCATCCTGCGTGACTGGTAATGGACCAACTATGTCTATTGCACATTCCTCGAAGGCAGTCTCCGGAGCTTCTCCAATCTGCATAGGGACCTTAGTTGTTTTTCCCAACTTATTCAGCTGGCATTTCTTGCAGCCTGCGACATATTTCTCAATGTCATTTTTCATACCCTTCCATTTATATTTTAGCTTTACTTTCTCGTGCATTCGTGTGAGCCCAGATATCCTCCAAAAGGGGTATCATGGTATTCCTTCATTATTGTTGGGATATCCTCAGGATCTGGAGTGACTCTCACTTGACTCTCATCAGGTATCTCGCACCCTTCTTCAGGTGTCTCGGACCCCTCTTCAGGTGCCTCGGACTCCTCAACCTCAACAGCATCACCCTCAGCTCCCATCCTAGCCTGCTGACCCCGGGTAATGACGTAAGTTCGACTCAAGGCATCAGCATTTGTATTCAACCTCCCAGGTTTGTGTACGACTTCATAATCGAACTCCTCTAATTTAATTCTCCAGTGCATCAGTCGTGACCCGGGATCCCTGACGTTGAAAATCCACGGCAGAGGTCGATGATCCGTCATGATGATAAATCTTCGGCCATACAAATAGGGTCTGAAATATGTCACAGCCCAAACGATAGCAAGAAGTTCCTTCTCAGTCGTGGAATAATTAATTTCGGCTTTATTCAGTGTCCTGCTTGCGTAAGCGATTGGCAAATCACTTCCAATTTCTCCCTGTGACAAAACAGCGCCCAATGCTTTGTTTGATGCATAGGTTGTCAACAAAAATGGCTTCTTGAAATCTGGATACTGCAATATTGGAGCCGAAATGAGCTCTTCTCTCAAGCTCTCGAATGCGACGCCTTCTCTCTCTCCCCATATCCAAGCCACTCCTTTCTTTAATAAATCTGTGAGAGGTCTGGCAATTTTTGAAAAATCCTGAATAAATTTCCTGTAGTAAACCGCCAGCCCCAGGAAGGACATCACTTCCTTCATTGTCCGAGGTACCGGAAAGTTTTTTACTGCTTCTATTTTTGTAGGATCAGCCTTGACCCCTGCCTCCGTAATCACATGACCCAGGTAAACGACCTCCTTCCTCAAAAAGTTACATTTGTCGGGCTGTAACCTCAAGTTAGCCTTCGTCAATCGCTCCAACACTTCTCGTAGACGGTTATTGTACTCCTTCAGGCTTGCTTCAAAAACTACGATATCATCGAGATATACAAAGCATCTGATTCCTTGAATTCCAGCCAAGACTGAGTTCATCAGCCTCTGGAATGTCGCCGGTCCTCCCTTTACTCCAAAGGGTAAACGGTTAAATTCGTAGTGCCCAAACGGTGTTGAAAAAGCCGTTTTGCACTTGTCCTCCTCCTTCACTGGAATCTGGTGAAATCCCGACGCCAAGTCCAGTGTGGTGAAATATTTTGCGTTTCCCAGCTGATTCAGAATATCACAGATATTCGGCAGTGGGTATGAGTCACCGATGGTGATGTCATTTAACTTGCGAAAGTCCACGACAACTCGCAACTTGATTTTCCCTGAGGCATCGGATTTTTTAGAAACAACGAGTAATGGTGCGGTCCATTGACTGTTACTCGGTCGAATCACCCCGTTTTTCAGCATTTCCTTGACTTATCGATCTACTTCCTTCTTCTGGGAGTGCGGCAATCGATGTGGTCGAACAGTGACAGGTGCCGCACCTGGACCAATAGGGATTGAATGCTCCAGATGGTCTGTAACGCCCGGAGGATCCCCTGGAAGTTGCACAATGTTGTTGTACTCCTCCAGCATCTCCAGCAGACTCTCCCGTTCAATTCGATTGAGATGAGAAATCCTCAGATTTTCGTGAAGAAGTTTTATTCGATCTGTTTTCTTCCTTCTGCTTTGCTTAATTTCTGCATGCATCAGCATTATCGTTTCGGCGGTAGGCAATTCCTCGACTTTCACAATCGGAACGTTCAAGAATACGTCATCCTCAGTGGTATTCATCACACAAACGATTGCTCGACCACCCCGTGGCTTCGTGAGGCATTCAGCCAGAAACACGCCCGGTTGTAATTTCTGCTTACGAAAGTCCACGACAACTCGCAACTTGATTTTCCCTGAGGCATCGGATTTTTTAGAAACAACGAGTAATGGTGCGGTCCATTGACTGTTACTGCTTACAATTCCACTTTTTGTGCTCAACGTTGTTGCCCAGGCCAATGTCTCTATTCTGGCCTTTATCAAAATTGATTTCTGAGGTGGGAAAAGTTGCAAACATTTGCCATTGATCATAACACACTTCTCCGGTTCAACAGATGTAGTTAAATCTCGAGACTGGAAAAAGTCTTCTCCTAGTATCCCTCCAACACACGGAAAGCTGTCAGGAACAACGTGAAATACATGACCCAACTCCTCCTTGCTAATTTTCAGATAAATTTCAGCTCTTCCGAGTGTCCTAACATCCTGATTAGAAATTCCACGTAGCGTCCTTCCCCCAGGTTGAACCTTCGCACCTTCCTTGAATTCCCCAGCTTTTATTACTGATATAGCCGCGCCAGAGTCCGCTAAAAACATCGTCGGCTGCTTGAGCTCATCGGCTGACAAAATTAAATGGTTTTTTGTCTTGGAAGGCTCTGCAGATGTGATCTTACGCCTTCTGGAACTGGGACTAAGTGAAACCTCAGCATCTTGTCGATCCTCATCGTTCTCAACCTCGTTAATTTGCATCACTTGGAATGCCCCCATTAGCAGTGTAGGCTCCTCGTTCGATACCACTTTATTTTTGTTATTCTTCTTTGCGCCACTGTCAGCATTTTTATTGCCCTGCTTTGTGACATCATGTTTCTCTTTCACCTGTAGCTCCGTATTCTCTGGTAACCCGCACTGCTTCTTCAGTTTAAAACATGCTGTTATATCATGCCCTGGAACGTGACAAAATTTGCACACGATTCCACATGCATTGATACTGCGTCGTTCTGGAATAGGTAGACTAGTCCTTTTCTGCACCTTACAATCTTTTGCCTGATGCCCTGCCTGGCCGCAAGCGAAACATCCCGCCCCCAGGGATTGCCGCCCCACCGAATGACGATTCCCCCCCTGAGAACGCCTGGAACCACCTACTCCAGAGTTCCCTCCAGAATTTCCTCCAGAACCCCCCTTAGAAGCTCCATGGAAACCTGGCATCGTTTTTTCCAGCTCAACCGCCCCCAGACAGGCCTCATGCAATGTTTTGTAATTATTAGCTCTGACCAAAATTTGTATCTGGCCACGTAGCCCTTGCTCGAAATTCGCTTTAGCCAATGTCAAAAGCGCTTTCCTCGCCCCACCTTTCTCCTCTTCATCCAAATCGTTAGCCAAGAGATTTTGTATTCCCTCGATTAAATCAAGCGTTACTCGCTCAGCTCTGGCTGCAAATTTGCTGACGTCTTCATCACTCCGTTGCTGCATGTTATTGAACTCCGCATGCAATCCCACAAGTGACTTTGTTTTGCCAAACAACGCCTCCAACTCGATTTTTAATTCATCGAAGCTTTCTATTTTCTTATGCTTCAGTTGCACAAATGCCTTGCCTGTCAACTTATTCTTCAAAACAGTTTTCAGTAACGTAGGATGTAACTCAGGTTGCAATAAGTCCTTTGCACCCTCACAAGACCCCAAAAAAGGTATCAACTCATCAGCCTTTTCACCATTGAATGAATGAACAAGCTGTAGAGCCCCCTTCAGGTCTATCAATCCCCTTTGCAGGTGACCATTACTACAGCCAGTACCAGGAACATTATTTACCCCCGCTGCGTCACGACCACGATACATCTCTGCCCAAGCCTTCTGTAGCTCGTCCTCCAATCGTCGCCGCTCCTGAGCTTCCTCCTTAATCCTTTCCTGGGCCCCCTCTATTATTTTCAGCATCTCAGCCACAAGTTGATCTGTCCCACTACCCCTCAGGATCTCCTGGGTGTCCATTTTACGAATACCTGAGATATCCAATTCCGGTAAATCCGGCTGCCTACGCAGTGGTGGGGTGAAATCACCCAACAGAAGTGATCCCCCCGGTACCGAGAACGGAGTAGACATAGGTGTGCTGAATTCCTCCCTNGTCCTGGGTGTCCATTTTACGAATACCCCAGATATTCAATTCCGGTAAATCCGGCTGCCTACGCAATGGTGGGGTGAAATCACCCAACAGAAGTGATCCCCCCGGCACCGAGAACGGAGTAGACATAGGTGTGCTGAATTCCTCCCTTTGCTCCCTATCATCAGCTGCGGGCAAGCCCTGCTGCTGCGGTGGTGGCGGCGGTGCCGGCCTCACAGGTGTGCCGTTCCCACCCCGCTGCTCTTGCCGCCCATCTTGCCCCTACTGCCCTTGCGGCTGCTGCCCTTGCGGCTGCAGCGGGTCATCCGCCACGAAGTTCTCCACACAACGCGAACGCCGCCGGACCCCCTCGGCCAAGGAACTGGAAGCACGGTTCCCCCTAGCAAAATTCAAGGCTCTGCGTATCGTGATACCACGAGGAGACCCATCTGATTTTGTTACCTCCGCAGAAGACCCTTTAATTGAGTGTAAATTCACCCCTACTGAACGTAAATTCTGCCTGACACCTCGAGCTAATTCCTCCAGAGAATCAAAGTCGTCCCGAACACTCTGACTATGAGACCCCATAAATGAATGAAAAATCGCCTGTTCCGTGTCAGCTTCGTTCCGCTTCAAAATAGTCCGAAAAACTGCAAAAAAAATTCCCAACAAACAGGAAATACAAAATGAACCTCTTTACCAGCTGGATTTCGCCCCTTCTCCTACGGGAAAGTCGGTTACTACTATTCCGGCGTCCCAGAACAGTTTGATGCTTCCCCAAAATGAATACACGTTTCCTCTGACGTATCGAAAATGTCGAATTCTTCTCTTAACCACTGTCTTCGACGAAAGTTGATCAGGCTCCCGTTTCTGAAGAACACACGCGCTGCCACCAAATTGTTGTGAGGTAGAATGGACGAGTACAATGGACTCAAACTTCAGTGTTAAGATACTTGAATTTACTTTATGTCTTAGTCAAAGTGTAACGGTTAAAATACAAAAGAATTAAGATTAATTCCCAAATGAACTACACTGGTAATGACTCCCGAGTGCAGTGTGTTCTCGGTTTTTATAAGAAAATCGTGACACACATTTGTCTCTTTTTCGTGGTATTCGTATTACGATCCCGTGGTATAATACGATGCTGAATCGGTAAACAATCGATAAACAGTTAATTTCATAATTATTAAACACGAATCACTTCGTAATTCGGTCATGGAATATTCTGGATTACAACAATAGCAAAAATTACTCAGTTCCGCTTCAGACATGATTGTGCACAGATCGCGCGCTAGCAAAAAGGGGAAAGGATTGTTGAAAAACGTCATCAACAATCTTCCCGCTGAATTGCATTTGCCAGGCTACCAGTACTGTGGACCAAGCACGAAATTAACGAAAAGATTAGCTCGAGGAGATCCTGGGATTAATCCACTCGATGCTGCTTGTAAGGCGCATGACATTGCCTACTCAAAAAATCGTCAGAATATTTCAGCACGACACGAAGCTGATAAAGTACTTGCAGAGCAAGCTTGGCAACGCGTTTCAGCATCAGATGCCAGTGTGGGGGAAAAGGCAGCTGCTTTATTGGTAACGAAAGCTATGAAAGGTAAAACAAAATTAGGCATGGGTGTGAAAAAATCAGTCACGGGTGTAAGAAAATTAGGCATGGGTGTGAAAAAATCAGGCACATGCGTGAAAAAATCAGGCATTGCCATGAAGACTAGAAAAAAATCAGGTACGGGAGTGAAAAAACGTGTGGCTAAGAAGAAGAGGAGAGGGAAACCTAAAAAGCGAGTCACAATTGGCGCAATTATCAGAGCTGCCAAGAAGTCAATCAAATTGAATAATGGATCACATGATGCTATTAGAACGGCACTCAGCGGTGCAAAAGTAGCCATCAAACAGGTTGGAGGGAGAAGTAGAGTTACTATTCCACGAGTTATTCCTGTTCCATCAAAAATTGGGGGAATCTTACCATTTCTCGTGCCATTATTTGCCGGATTGAGTGCCACGGGGGCATTAGCTGGAGGAGCTGCTGGAATTGCTAAAGCTGTGAATAGTGCNAATCTTACCATTTCTCGTGCCATTATTTGCCGGAATGAGTACCACGCGGGCATTAGCTGGAGGAGCTGCTGGAATTGCTAAAGCTGTGAATAGTGCCAAAGCCGCCAAACAACAACTCGCCGAAAATAAGAGACATAATGAAACTATGGAGGCTATCGCACTCGGCAGAGGTTTACATCTTAAACCTTATAAAAAGGGAATGGGCTTGTATTTGAAGCCAAAAAACTATTAAAGATGCTACCACGCAGGGCTCTGACTGACGGGGATATTGGAAAGTATGCAAAACTCATGGAAATTCCCCATTTCCGTGGTGTTTTCATGCGCAATGATCTACCGAAAAATGGTCCATTGAAAAATGAGTCAGCCATCATCAATTTGGATGACAAGAAGGGTCCTGGAACTCATTGGGTTGCCTACAAGAAAGTGGGGAACGATGTTACCTATTTCGATAGCTTCGGGAACCTGCAACCTCCTACAGAACTCTTCAATTACCTTGGAGTTGGTAGCATAAAATATAATCACGAACGTTTCCAGAACTGGAATACCTTCAATTGTGGACATTTATGTTTGGCATTTCTCAATGGATGCCTATATAAGAGCAAACGTTGATGACTTTTACTTAGTCGATGTTCAGAAATCATGGGTGATTCATTCACATTGACAATCTCAGGGGTATCATCCGTGTTGGAGGTGCAATATTTTCCACCAATCGAACTTTCTCCTCAGAAGAATTAGGTTCTTGGACTCGTGGAATTTTTAACTTTCAATTCCATTCCAATCGTTGATACGAGCAATAATAAATTGCACATAGGTGATATTATTCTCACCATTCCGACGGGAAGTTTCGAGATCGATGATATCTCAAAATTTATTGCAAGAAGTGTGGAAAAGGATAATATTGATATAAAATCACAAGTAACAATAACACGTTACGGAGTGAAGTGTCATGCAATAAGGATTTGGACTTGAGGCCTGCAAATTCGATCGGTCGTCTCCTTGGTTTTACCCCTAGGGTTTTAGAGGCCCATAAAACTCATCAGTCTGATCAGCCTGTAGCCATTCTCAAAGTGAACGCTCTACGAGTTGAATGTAATATCACCACTGGAGCATACAACAACAGTGATAAAGTTCATACAATTCATGAATTTTTTCCTGTGGTGCCCCCTGGGTATAAAATTGTCGAAGTACCATCGCAAGTTATTTATTTACCAGTGTCTGTAAAAACGATAACCGATTTACAACTCCGAATCGTTGATCAAGACGGGGACTTGGTGAATTTTAGAGGCGAAACAATTACCATCAGGCTACACATCAAATCTATTGTATAATCATGGGCATAGTCTATAATTGTAAGATTGGCTACTCCTATAAAAGCCCCCAATCATGCCTCGCTTCAATCACTTCGCATGCTGGTTTCAAGGGGTTAACACCTCAGAACGTGAAGTTTCTCAAGAGTCTCGGTCTGGCCGTAAGAAAAAGTGGAAAAAACGTTTTTGTCAAGTAAAAATTTTATTCGCCTGTTGTATACCATGGAGGAAAGCCTGAATATCAAACTCCCCCCGGTGTTTGAAGATTCCATCGCTCACTATGAGATCCATGCACATCAGCCATATACCTCGACGGCACTGGATAATAGCGATGAAATTCGCATCACTGTACAAAATCAAGATCTTTGTATTTTACCAAGTAAAAGTTACTTGCACATCACGGGTAAATTGCTCAAATCGGACAATGCCATCTCTACAACTACAAGCTTCGTGAATAACGCCNCAAATCGGACAATGCCATCTCTACAACTATAAGCTTCGTGAATAACTCCATTTGTCATCTATTCCAAGAGATCCGCTATGAAATTAGTGCTATTGAAATTGATAAAGTGAAGAACGTGGGGATTACTACTCTCATGAAAAATCTCGTGTCATTAACACCAAATCAAAGTATCTCAATGGAAAATGCCGGATGGTTGGGTGTGCAAGAGAAATTGAGTTTAACTGATGGCAATGGTTGCTTTGACATCTCCATCCCATTCGGCATGTTGCTTGGATTTGCTGAAGATTATCGAAAAATCATGGTCAATGTGAAACATGAGTTGGTTTTAGTCAGAGCTCGCCATGATAACAATGCTTTGATTCAAACCGCCAAAGAAGATGTGAAGATTAATTTTATGATAATTGAGTGGATGGTTCCATATGTGACATTATCGGATGCGAAGAAGATTGAGTTGCTCAATTTTATCCAGAAAGATCCTGCAATATCGATGAGCTTCAGATCCTGGGCATCATATGAGTATCCAATGCTTCCAGTGACAACAAAACACGTGTGGACGGTGAAAACCGCAACTCAGCTTGAGAAACCACGTTATGTCATTCTAGGCTTCCAAACAGATCGAAAAAATAGAAATAAGAAAAATGCTAGCAATTTTGATCATTGTAGTATCATCGATGTGAAATTATTCCTAAATTCCCAACGTTATCCATATGGAAATTTGGATGTAGACATGACTAAAAATCAGTATTCGATACTATATGACATGTATTCAAACTTTCAATCATCATATTATGATCAACAAGCGAATAATCCATTATTGACAAAAGCACAATTTGCAGCGATTACACCCCTGGTAGTCATCGATTGCTCTAAACAAAATGAATCCTTGAAATTTGGACCTGTGGATGTCCGCCTGGAGTTTGAAACAAAAATAAGTTTTTCTCCGGAAACAGCTGCTTATTGTCTCATTTTGCACGATCGAGTAGTACATTACAACCCGATAAGCGGAGGAGTAAGAAAAGTAATCTAAGGAGGAGGGGTGAGAGGGGGTATAAATTCTCATGACGATAGAAATATTTCATCAGTTGCGATGGCGGTGCTCGTGGACGTGCACGGTTTCCAAACGCTCTCCAACAAGTTCATCGTGAAAGAATTCGGATACACAGTTTTGGATTCTGGTGTAGGATACCCTAACGTTTGGTTTTTCAAGCCCCCATGGAGATTCTCCAGTTTATCAGCGAAGTATAGGAGGGTAGCTTTGTGGCTTGAGCGTCATCATCATGGATTACCCTGGAACTATGGGAATAGATCATACGAGCAAGTTGGACAATTAGTGCAAAAGTGGGAAAATATTGGTAGAATTTATGTGAAAGGGGAGGAGAAAAAAGAGTGGTTGAAAAAAATTTCTGGTCCTGTATTAGCACCGCTAGTAGTTAATATTGAAGCAATTTTCGATGATTGCCCATCTCTAGCCAAATTCAAAGATTTACGATCTCGTACTTGTCCATTTCATAGTTATAGAGACGACAACAAGGCATGTGCCTTAAAAAATGTGGAGCCACTCAAAAACTGGATGATGAAGAAAAGAATAGTACGATCAGTAGATCGATCCTTCAATATTTACTACAAATCGAACAATTTAAATTTGATGGATTGTATATCTGCACATAGCATATCTGCCACATTCATTTATAAGTTTCGTCGCTGCATGCCATGTCGATCAGTGTTGGGACAAGTTGACTGATGCCATGAGAGCTGATTGGCACATCAAAAGATATAGACGTTGTTTGGAGTACTATCAGACTGTCGAGGGTGATACTTTTGATGGACCACCACCTATGATAAGGGATTGTGTTAAATGTAATAATTCTTAAGGAAAAACAACGAAATATGTTTAATTATTGTATTTATTCATGTTCTTCTCATACACTATTACATTAGTTATAATCATAAAAAAATCATTGTGTAAAAAAAAATTGCCAATAAAGAAAAAAATGAAAATATTATTCTATTTAATTTGTAAGTTAAGCAACAAACTCCTCATCCTCTGCATGGGATTTGATTTCGTTGTATTCACCACCCAAATACTCCAACTCTGGTGCGCCTTTCTTGATTTCATTCAGAAAATCTTCAAATTCTTTAGGATTATCAATGAAAAATTGTGATATCCTTCGGTTGAGGAAAACTGAATAAGCATTATTCAAATGGAGGATCACACTCATTCCATGCTTGGTTTTGACTTTGGAGGCAGCTGTGATGGTGTATAAATAGTTGCGTTTCAATTCAGATATTTTCACTAAGAGAAGTTCTTTGAACTCTGCAATAGTATTCATCACATTGAAATCTGCTTCATCTGCTTTATTTTCAACTTTCACGTTTGAATCAGGATGNATTGCGTTTCAATTCAGATATTTTCAGTAAGAGAAGTTCTTTGAACTCTGCAATAGTATTCATCACATTGAAATCTGCTTCATCTGCTTTATTTTCAACTTTCACGTTTGAATCAGGATGTAGGCGAAGATTGTTGTATTTCCCACCAAGATATTCCAACGTTGGTGAGCCCTTCTCAATATGTTGTTGGAAATTCTCGAACATCTTGGAATTTTCAGCGAAATACTTGGCCAGTCGGTTATACACGAAAACTGTGTATCTGAGAGATGAAGAATAATACCAACTCCATACTTTGTCTCCACTTTGCGAGCTGCTGTGATGATATAAAATGCTCCAGCTTCCAGATCCGCCAGTTTTATAAGAGGAAGATTTTTCATTTGCACCACAATGTTGATTTTGTTGAAATCCATAATGATTTTTTTGATTTCACGTGGGTATGATAATTAAGCTTAAATTCGAGTCTTCTGCAGATTGGAGCAGACTATTTTGATGTCACTTTGGTACTGTATAACTCGTTTCACTTTTTGAATGTTTTTCAGGAGAAGGTCTAGACGTTTCTTTAATTTCCGTCGTTTGAAGCTGTTCTTCATGGAGAGCGACAAGATGAACTGATGATATGTACGGGAATTTTTTCGTTTATATACATAAATCCCCCACTCTTAAACCTTTCTATTTTCAATAAATAATTTTTTTACATTATTATTAATAACGTTCGTTTCTACGAGCGGTCACCATCAAAGGACTGATAATCATAAGTTCAGGTAAAAATTCTTTGCATATATACATACTCCCTCCCCTTCTTTTTAAAATAAATATTTATATATTGATATCGTTATCAATAACAATTTCATAGGAAGGGGGGAGTGGCAAGCAGGAAAGTACCGGAAAACTCAAGTTCAGACATGTGACAGGAAAATGTTTTTTAAAATAAATATTTATATATTGATATCGTTATCAATAACAATTTCATAGGAAGGGGGGAGTGGCAAGCAGGAAAGTACCGGAAAACTCAAGTTCAGACATGTGACAGGAAAATGTTTTTTAAAATAAATATTTATATATTGATATCGTTATCAATAACAATTTCATAGGAAGGGGGGAGTGGCAAGCAGGAAAGTACCGGAAAACTCAAGTTCAGACATGTGACAGGAAAATGTTTTTTAAAATAAATATTTACATATTGATATCGTTATCAACAACAATTTCACAGGAAGGGGGGGGGGCAAATGAGAAAGTACCGGAAAACTCAAGTTCACACATGTCAAGTGGAGCCAGGTGTCAATGTTTGAAGAAGAAGAAGAGGAGCCCCTTCTATGATTTCTACAGCTGCGAAATAATTAACCCCTTCACTCACCCCCTCGCGGGGTGGATTGACTAAGTCACCGAGAAGGTCCTTTGTAACGCAAAACCACGAATTAAATTGATTAACCAGCGAATTAAATAACCCTTTCATCACTTCAAGGGAAAAATCGCGAATTAATTAATCAAACCCTGAATTAAACCGCGAATTCATTAACCCTTTCGTCACTTCGAGGGAAAAAACCGCGAATTAATTAATCAAACCCTGAATTAAACCACGAATTAATTAACCCTTTCGCCACTTCGAGGAAAAAATACCGCGAATTAATTAATCAAACCTGAATCAAACCACGAATTAAACCGCGACCTCGCGAATCAAGCCGCGAATTAATTAACCCTTTCATCACTCCGAGGGGAAAATCGCGAATTATTTAATCAAACCGCGAATTAAACCGCGAATTAAACCGCGACCCTGCGAATCAACCCGCGAATTAAACCGCGACCCCGGGAATTAATCAACCACCCACCCACCCACTTTCATCTGACCCCCCTACTGGGCCCCAACGACCAGGTCGACGCCAAAAACGTGGTGCTCGTATCGGCATTATTGCACTACTGAGTTACGCTCACGATTTCACCAACCGTCGTCACGCGGTTTATAGCCTACTTATCGCAGTGCACAATCGTTTGAGAGAAGAGGGTCGGTTGGTACCAGCACGCGGAGCACGGCCGAGGGAGAATGTTCAAGTGCGGCGAGAGGGAGAGATACTCGAACATTTCGAGAACCAGGCAGATGCAATGGGAAAAGTCCTCTGTGGATCAGGTCCTGCAGGAAAACAACAAGCATCCATTTCAATTTACGCCAGTGCATGAGTTGTTACCTGGGAACCAAGCGGCTCGGATTCAGTTCTGTTGATTCATCATTGATCAGGATCAAGCTAACCCGGACTTCCTCTACAATATTCTCTAGACAGATGAATCAACATTGACCAGAGAATGTATTTTCAACAACCACAATGAGCATCCTTGGGCAGTTGAAAATCCCGGAGTGCTCAGGACACGGTGATTCCAGCATCGCTGGGACTGCCTGAACGTCTGGGAAGGCATTTGCGGTGGCCAAGTCCATTTGCGGCTTCTTCCGGACCTCCTCAGTATTGGTTCCTCCTCTATTTCTCACATTCTTATCACATTTCCATTTCTCTATGGTTCTTAGTGAGCGAACTACCTTGAGTCCCTTGAGACCAACGTCCCTGATATGGTTGGTGTTGGTCCTGCTGGCAGACTGGTCTGGTATCGGCCTGACGGTGCTCCAGCTCATAGTACTCTTGCTGTGAGGCAGTGGCTGAATGATTACTTCCCAGATCAGTGGATTGGACAAGGTGGTCCCGTACCCTGGTAATTCTCCTTTCTGTGAATTCTCCTAAATAATGCTAATTTTCTGTCATTTTTCTTTTTTTCGTTTCATTTACATCCTCATCCAGAACCCCAGGCTTGATCCCACTAGACTTTTTGGGGTTTCGTAAAGGAAAACGTTTATTCGGAGGAGTTGGAAGACTGAGAGACGCTAGTGGAACGTATTCACGCATGCGCAGCTCTCATAATACCAGCGATGCTGCAAAGTGTTCGAGCGGAAATCAATCCGAGGGGGTTGGTGATTTTTGTGGGGGTCGGGAAAGCCTCCTGACATATTTCCTATTGAAAATTATTTGATCTTTTTAAATATTTTGGTTGCAAATATTTTTTTTTGCATGAAAAAGGCGAAAAGGGATTTATTCGACCCCCAATACCTGTACGTACCAATCGAGGGGGTGGGTGATTTTTCAGGGAATTGGTGTAGCTTCCTGACACATTCTCCAATAAAAACTATTTGGTATTTTTGTATATTTTTGCTGCAACTATTTGTTTTTCGGGAAAAATGAAAAAATCAATTTTTTACCCCTTTAATACTCCTACGTTAAATTCGTAAGAGGTCAGTAATTCTTCAGGGGATCGGAGGAACCTCGTGACATATTTTATGATGACAATTATTTTGTTTTGTCCATTGTTTTGGGTGCAACTATTTTATCTTCGTAAAAAAAGGGGAACAATCAATATTTTACCGCGTTAATACCCCTAAGTAAAAATCGGAGGGGGTCAGTGTTTCTTCAGGGGGTTGACGGAGCCTCCGGCATATTTTCTGGTGACAATTATCTAGTTTTTTACAATATTTTGGGCGTGACTATTTTTTTTTCGTAAAAAAGGGAAAAATCACTTTTGTACCGTTTAAACACACCCAAGTCAAAATCGAAGGGGGTCAGTTATTCTTCAGGGGGTTGGAGAAGCCTCCTGACATATTGTCTGATGACAATTATTCAGTTTCAGTTTTACCAGGTTTTGGGTGCAACGATCTTCTTTTCGAAAAAAAAGGAGAAACATCAATTTTTTACAACTTTAATACCGGTGAGTAAAAATCGGAGGGGGTCAGTGATTCTTGTGGAGGTGGGGGGAGCCTCCTGACATATGTTCTGATGACAATGCTTTAGTTTTTTACAATATTTTGGGCGCGACATTTTTTTTTTAACCGGAAAAATTAATTTTTTGCCTCCTTAATACCCCTAAGTACCAATTGCAGGGGTTTGGTGAATTTTTGTGATGTTGGAGTAGCTTCCTGATACATTCCATGATGAAAATTATTTTGTTTTTTTGAATATTTTTTTTTGCATAGAATTCTGTTTCATCAAAAACGCGAAAAATCGAGGTTTCCATCACTCAAATAACCCATGCTTTAATCTGGGCGAGGATTGATAATTTTTTCCTCTTCTCCCTGCCCTCCCCCACCCTTCACATTCGACCTGAATGGAGATCGCAGTCTTTTATTTCGTCTGCCTAACGGCAGTAAAGCCGTATGGTGGGGACACCACCAACACTCTTACATTCCACTCACCGTCAGGCGTCCATTTATCCCGCGCTCGTGATTCGTCCAAATTCAATTTTAAATAAGTCGAAAAGGGTGCTTTCGATCGAAAAGTTCCTCAGGACTTTTCGATCCAGAATTTGACCCCCAACTTCAGGGTGAAGTGTGGACATTGGCTTCTGAGACACTCTGTATATACAGATACGTACGGACGTATGGATTTCGCAGGATATTCCCCACTATTTTATGCAAAAAAAATTTCAGGATATCTTTCAGGATATTGTCAAGAATATTCTCCAGGGTACGTCTAGAATATTCTCCACGAGATTTTGTAGGTTATTTCTCAGCATAAGTTCCAGGAAAACCCCGGGTACTTCTTCAGGATATTTCCCAGGAGGTGACCCAAGATATTTTGCAGGATGTTTCTAAAGAAACATTTGAAGATATTCACATTGTTTCGCAAAATATTCCCCAGGAAATTTACCACCATATTCTTTAGAATATTCTGCAGAATGTTTTTCAGAAGATTTTCAGTGTTTTCCAAGATATTGATCAGAAAATTACCCAGGGTATTTTCCAGGTTATTTCTCGGAATATTTTCCAGAATATTCTCCAAACAAATGGGGGATATCGAAAAAAGGAAAAGAACATAATTCTTTTAACATGCGATTGTTTTCGATCTTCGCAAAAGTGAAAAATGAAGTTGGTAAGAAAAAAGCGTCGTGACAATTGTTAGTGCACGAATGTCCGGTATTTCAATATTCAATGGTGAATATTACCGTCAATATTCATTCGATTCAAACACCGCTCCCGGATTTACGCCTTATTTTTCTCCGAAGAATACCGCTATATCCGTCAAATGCATAAATTTGATTATACCTTGCATGACCCTCCAATGGCCTTCCTATGACCCCTCATGACCTCCATGACCTCCATATAATTTTCATATAAAAGACGTAGAAGAGTAATATGCACGGTGCATGGGAGCTACAAGCGTACTGGCTAGATTATAGTCTTCGGGTTCCGTATAACATAATAGTGGGAGAATACAAACCAAGCGCTACAATCCCTGCAGTACGACTCTACATCATGGTCACAGCGGCAATGTAAGAAGTTATATGGATCAACAGGGGACAAATCGAGATATTGTAGGGTAAGACTCACATGGGTGGTCATCGGGGGTTAAATGGAGGTCAAAAAAGCTTATATGGAGGTTAGAGGAGAGTCATATAGAGACGATAGGAACAGAATCGCTGAGTTCCATACATGTCAAAAAGTGTCACAACGAGGCCACACTGGGAAAAAAAATTTCTAATTTCTGAAATATATTTTCTTAAGACGAGTAATTTTTCTTCAATTGCTTAATTCTCCCAGACATTTCAACCTACGTGGTCCAAGAAAGGTCGCATGTTTCAAAATATTGTTGTACTCAAGTATGATTTTGTCGCCAATAAACTCACTCAAATGTCGGAGAAAAATCATCAATCTTCATGTATTTACTGTTTTCATAATTTTTTTTGTTATGCAGTTCCAATATTTCGATATGTAATATATTCTTGATATAATGCGCAATGATAGAGATAAATGAGAATTCATTCGATTTCCTTGAACCACAAATATTCTGAGATTGAAACCATTGAAAATAACATCTCTCAAGTAAATATGGTCTACGTATTACGAAATTGTTCTCTCAGTGCATGTATTGTTAAAGAGCGATTATATGCAGGTTATATGGGGGTCATATGAAAACCCTAGGTGGGTTATAAGGGCTTTCAAGGAGGTTAAATGAGGGAAAGGGCCGGTCATGTGGGTAATACAGAGATCATAGAGGTTATATGAAGGTCACATGAAAGTCTTATGAGGATTATGGGAGGAGAAGAGGGTCAAAAGGTGTTATATAGAGGTCATAAGAACTCATCAAAATGCGTAAAATGAGGCAGCAGAATTGTTCAATTGCTCAAGATAATGACGATAATTCGTGAATAAATCCACGTGTTTCTATAATATATGTAAGGTATGGAGTGTTATCAATGTAAACTATTGATTTTCGGAAGTGTGAAATCGGCACATGTATGAAACGCCACATATATGCACCGTGAAGTTATGCTGATATTTCCGTTGTGCATTCAATTAGTCTCCCGTGATTTTTAGGTGCAGTCAGGGCATTAAAAACATAAATGTGTTGTTTATTAATATACAAATGCCAGTATGTTTGACAGGGGTGAATATTACTGATATGTACGCCCAAAACAGATTTTGCAGGAAGTAATCTAAAGATTTTAATCGAGGATATTGCTGATTCAAGTAAACCTGCTTCTCTAAATATTCTCAAAACAGGATAAGAACTGAAAAAAAAGTAGAAGAGGGGAGAAGACCTATCCAGAACTAAGTCAAAAGTAGGAAAAAAACAAAATACAGCAAGAGAACAAATGATAATAACCGAGGGCATTCTCAATAATGTGTCTCAACTTCAAGTACCCGCGCAAATCTTCTCGGTTTATTCAATGGATACCATGTAAAAATATACAAGGGAAATTATTTCATTTCAGAAAGCTTACTAGCGAACCGTTGGAAAACCTTTTGCAAAATTAATTTTATTATAAAACATTGCGTGTGTTTGATATCCGGTGTAATTCATGCACTTTTCTTCATTGTGGTGCCAAAAAAACATTGTAGCAGTGTTAAAGGATGCCGTTATTAGCGGATAGTATGACATTCTATCTCTTTCAAGTTCATTGTGCCGATTTGGCTTTTCTTATCAAGAGTAAGTCGGCCCATGAAACGCGACAAGACCAGATTGCGGAAGGTGTTGTGTCGGTCTCGTTAAAAATTTAAAATTCTTGATACCATATTCATTTCGGTGAAGTACTGTTTCAAGCCGATCTCGTCGATCTCGCTTAATGAAGAGAAAAACATAAAAAAATCTCTCTCTCTCTCTCCCTCTCTCCCTCTCTGGCTCCCTCTCACTCCCTCTCTTTCCCTCTCTCCCCCCTCTGCCCCCTCTCTTTCTCTGCCTCTCTGTGTCTCTCTGTCTCTCTGTCTCTCTGTCTCTCTGTCTCTCTGTCTCACTCTGCCTCTCTGTTTCTCTCTCTCTCTCTCTCTCTCTCTCTCTCTCTCTCTCTCTCTCTCTCTCTCTCTCTCTCTCTCTCTCTCTCTCTCTCT